>NW_026938940.1:0-89148 GCF_032062105.1 Saccostrea cuccullata | reverse complement strand
GACCTCTGCCGAGTCTGGGAATGAAAAAGTTTCTGTCGTTTTATTTGTAAAACAAACGAAAGATTTCGTTGTTTTGGGTTGGCCCAATACCAATCTTCGCTTTGGAGGCATTTCGGGTAAGTGTCTGGATACACAATGAGTAACTTGTACTTGTTTTGTTTCGAAATAAATAATCAAAGTTTTAAGAAATATTAGAACATATTTCATAGTGGAGTATTACTTTCAAATGTTAATTATTTAAATCATTACATATAATTTTAATAAATATAATTGACTCAGTATTCGGTAAAAAAAATTCTAGTAGCGTAATCTAAACGAAGGAAATATTCCATGTACAATTCCGATTTTAGTCTTGATCAATCAGACGCTCTGCTGGTGTAAAGAACATACGCGGCTACAAAGAGTCTGATTGAACGAGTAACAGTGTGCTCAGATACGTCATGAATACAATCGGTCAGCTTGAAAACGGTCCTAAAATGCACCAATATAAGAGTTTCGACCCACAATTTTGCATCTTATAGCGCCATATCTGTAAGACATGCGCCAGACTGACCCCTTTCTAATTTTTTAGTGCGCCATTTACAAATATTGAGCTCCAATGGCGCAAAGGCGCAGCCCAAAGGGATCCCTGCAGTGAGTATAAGGACTAGGATCATCAAATCTTGTACGTTGATGCATCTTAGAACTTCACATCATGTTAACTCGAAAGTGGGTCACGGTGACCTACTTTTTAAATTTTGCGGGCATTTGTTTTCAAATTGATTTGAAGGCATATTTTGGACACTTTAAGGCCTATAATCATCAAACTTTGTCAGTTGATGCATCTTGGGTCCTTAAACAATGTCAACTTAAAAGTAGGTCACCGTGACCTACTTTTTGAAATTATGACTAATCCTTTCTAAAACAGTTAATCCCATTATTTCAGACACTTAGAGGTGTAGAATCATCAAATCTTGTAAGTTGATGTATTTTGGGACCTTAAAACATATTTATGAAAAAGTAGGCCACTGTGACCTACTTTTTGAATTTTGCGGGCATTTGTTTTCAAATTGTTTAAAAGGCATATTTTGATTACCTTCAGACCTACGATCATCAAACTTTGTCAGTAATTGCATCTTGGGACTTCGAAAAACGCGACCAAAATGTAGGTCACGATGACCTACTTTCGACATTTTATGGCTATATTTAAGTATCTCAGGTACTTATAGGCTTAGAATCATCAAACTTTGTCAGTTGATGTACATGTATCTTGGATTTTCGAAATCGTCTACTAAAAAGTAGGTCATCGTGATCTCCTTTTTACATTTTATGGCTATATTTAAATGTCTAGAGTACTTATTGGCTTAGAAAAATCAAACTTTGTCAGTTGATGCATTTTTGGTTTTCCAAGAATGTAGACAAAAAAGTAGGTCAAGGTGACCTACTTTTGACATATTATGGTAATATTTAAGAGTCAAAATCAGCAAGCATCGAGCATTGAATGGAAAGTCAAAATTTTATTTTTTTAAAAGCTTTTGTTATATAAAAGATTTTGACCTACCTAATGCTAAAACACAATTAAATTTTTTTTTTGAATGTATGAAGGGACTGGTATCCAAGGAAATTCATTTCCTTAGCAACGGGTTCATAAATCCTTATGAAAATCGATAATTTTTAGCCATTTTTCTATGAATATGTTTTCTGAACGTGATAAGATAAGGTATTTTGGTTACTTTATTTGTTGAAAGATGGAATTACTTTATTCTCCAAAAGTAGGAAAAACAAAATTTCTGTAGAGATATTGTTGCCATGACAACGGGAAAAGAACATGGCGTCATTGCTTATTAATTTTGAAAAAAATACATATGTTTATCACTATATACACAAAATCTACAACCATTGCTGGAAAAATGAATGGTGTGATCTTGTTAGGGGTTTTATACAATAAAATTTGCCGGCAACTTTAGTAGAAAAAAAGTTACAAATGGTTAAAATGTGTGACAATCTGGCATTTATAAGCTTTTTTGAAGGGGTGGGGGTAAATTGAATACATGTACAGTGTCTATTATAGTGGTCATAATGGTTCTGATCAAAGCATACTCATAATTTTACTATCTTTGATAAATAAATGCACATTCAATTTCAAAAGGAATTTCAAATTCCTCACAAACAAAACTTGGAAAGGGGGGAGGGGGGGGGGGTAGGAATCACCTTGTTCACCCATCCATATCTATGTAAAATTTTGACTCGTCCATAACATTTCAATGAAGTGCCACTGAAAGTTCATACTTGATACTGAGATTGCTTATGATCTAGAGATGAGTCAAAAACTTGACCCAAGGTCATTTGAACAAGTTCAAGGTCATTGGTAGAAGAATAGTGCAATCTTTGCCCATTCTGAAACATTTGAATGAAAAGACATGAAGTTTCATCTCGGAGATTATTTTTGAGCTGTAGGTTTGTCATGACCTTGACCAAAGTTCATTTGGATATGTTTGACCTTGACTCAAGGACGTAACTTTATCAAGGTCACTGCAGTAAAAGTGTACTATATGAGTTTGGCAATTGACATACTCAGTATTTAACTTCGAATGAAGAGAAATTGGAAGTTTGTGCTCAACACAACGGTTTTACTACCTATGACTTGAGTATACGTCAAAGTCATTTTGGTATGTATATCTGCACTAGCAAAATTTTGAAAAAGTTTTAAATTAATATTTGGACCTTTTTTTCTTATAAAAAACATTTAATGCAATAGCAGGAGGGTGGGTATCATTTTATGAGCTTGCTCACAATAATTCTAGTTTATTAAAGAGAGTCACTGTGACATCTCACACAATTTTAAAGTAAAACCATATCAATCAGGCATGTAACATCAGGTTTGGGTTGGGTAGGGGGGGTGACACCCCCCACCCAACCTTTTTCTCAACATGACCTGAGATTTTGAAAACATTTTGAAAACAATGTAGAAATTAGAAGAGAATGACAAATATGAATATTTTTTTTATATATATAATACCTAGAGATACAAAACATAAATTTGAGGAACGCGTCATTTGACTTTAAACTAGCTCTCTTTCTTTTTTCTCACAAAAACATTTTGTCAGTTTTGAAATTAATTGATTGATCATTTAATATTGACCTTGTTTTAATTATGATACTTCAAAATGCAGAATATATTAAAGATATGTTTCAGATTCTTCTACTAATCTAATTATGAATCTGCATGCCAAAAATAGATAGTTATTGGATTTACATCAACAAAAAATGCTAACAGACAAACCAAGAATGTTACTTTTCGATTAAACATTTTTATTTGATCCACTTTCATGAATACACTGTACAATTTATGGATCTATTTTCTGGATCCCTGAGTCTCCAGTAACACTATCCACTCACTTCCAGCATCAATGGTCTGTACTGTAATAATGTATTTTCATAATCTGAAAAAGTGATTAAATTAAAATGTAATAATATTATACAGTTTAGCCTTCATATACTTGGAACCATTTCTAGTTGGGCTTGAGCAATGATGATGATGAATGCAAAGCATGTTTATTGGAATAAATTAAATTCCAAGAAATCTCAATGGTTTATCATTTTATATTAAAAAAGTTAACGTTTTTACTAAATGTATTATTTACATGTTTTTCCTGTCTAATTCTATATCAGCTCATCCAATTCTGTTTCTGTTTCTTTCCGAGTTTGGCTTCAAAGTGCCGAATTTCATTCTATAAACAGAAGTATACAACACAGAGTTGAGACCCTATTGATCTTAGATATTCTTTAAATTTAAAAACTTGCAATTAAAAGGTCAACTGGTTCTATACGTTTTGTAAAAACTCTAAATTATGTTTTTTTTTATTTCTTTCAAATAACCCCCCCCCCCCAAAAAAAAGAAGAAAAAATGGAGTACAGATATTCATTTCACAAATGTCACGTGCTTTATATCTATTGATGCTTATCATTTGAACCTAGTTGACTTAAATTAGTTCAGTGGTACCGGAGAAAATATTAGATGAATATGAATTTTCTTTTATTAGTAAACACTGGATAACATTAGCAAAAAGTTTTTATTTTTTTAAATTAATTATTTTACTGTGGTATACATGTATATACAATTCAGTTACCACTAGTCCACTACATACTACACTTGTCTGTATCACAATACTTCCAAGGTAATCCCCTTTCCTAAACTGAAATATATTAAGTACAGAGTTAACCCCTGCCCCTTTTTCATTTTTTTACGGACGCCATAACAAAGGTCGTTCCATTTAGCAAATATTTCATATAGTGGTGGTTTTCATAAATTCATAATTTTTCATGTTAAAAGCAAGTATTATATTAAATGGTAAATAAAGATATCTACTATACAAAAATTTATTTACCCGACTATCAGTTATAATCATTATAGCTTGTGACAGTGGTGAGTGACTTTGGTTACATACATACACCGTGAATACAACAAATTAAAATTAAACAAAATTCAAATTAAACTTTATAATTTGGGATACAGTTATGTGACTGATCATAACCAACTTTTTCACGTTAGGCCCGTAGATACAATCTAAGTTGGGGGATTTAATTTCATTTGCTCACATTATAGTTTAATATCGGCTAAAGTTTGGGGGGGCATATAACCCCCCCCCCCTCCACCTGGTTCCTCAGGCTATGCATAATCTTTTCTTTTTTGTTATAAAATACTAAAGTAATGCTAACATGATTAATCGATCAGAATTAAATTTAAAATGTGCAAAAACACTTGCCAAGTGTTAGATATTTTACTGCATGGTTAATTTATGCTATACATTCTTCCGTAACTGTTGTAATAGTAAATTGTAAAAATTTCAATCACTCTCCGTAATTAAGACTCATGAAAACGCGAAAACTGAGGCTCAGACTGCTCCAAGTTTGTAATTTTCTGCTAGTCTTCTGTACATTGTTATTGAAAACAATGTAAGCAAACTACCATTTATTCCTCCTATGTTAGAGAGCTATACCAAAGGAAGGTAATTTGAAGCAAAAGTTAACAGAAAATTATGGATTTAAATCAGTTATCATATATAAATGCTTTAGTTGCCTGCAGATTTTTTTCTTGATTCTTCTAGAACAAATACTGTTTAATATATATTTTATGTTGATAAGCTTTAATGTGGTTGTAGATTTCTTATAAAGTACTTCAAATTTGCTGTTTTTTAAAGCAAAAAAACCTCCAAAAACTAGTTATATTTATCAAAAGGTGAAGAGAATTTCAAAAATCAACAGTTGCTAAAATAATGTATATTTATATAAATAAAATAACAATTTAAAAAGCTTTTTTTAATGATTAGTAATAAAAAAGTATTTGTTTAACCATAAATTCAAGTGTCATGATAAAGTACAAAACATGCTATCTGAAAGGCGCGTGGTTTCCATAGCAACAATGCGGAAAAATTTTTTTTGCTTGCTTTTTTCTATCATACCCTTTGTTCTGAAATTTATATATGAGTTTTAACCAAATCTGTTTCTATGCCACTTTCCACATTTTTTAACTAAATGCTCGATGCTTGCTGATTTTGACTCTTAAGTATCTCAGGTACTTATTGGCTTAGAATCATGAAATTCTGCCAGTTGATGCATCATTGGTTTTCGGGGAACGCAAACCAAAAATTACATCACCTTGACCTACTTGTGCCATTATATGGCTATATTTTCGTATCTCAAGTACTGATTGACCTAGAATTGTTAAACTTTGTCAAGTTGAGGCATCTGGTTTTCGGAGAATGTCAACCAAAAAGTAGGTCATGGTGACCTACTTTTGAATATCTCAGATACTTATTGGCTTAGAATCATCAAACTTTGTCAGTTAATGTATCTTGGGTTTTCGAAAATCGTATACTAAAAATTATATGACCTACAATGTACCTGTGACATTTTATGGCTATATTTAAGTATGTTGAGTACGTATTGGCTTAGAATTGTCAAACTTTGTCAGTTTATGCACCTTGGGTTTAGAGGAATGTTGACCAATAAGTAGGTCACTGTGACCCACTTTTGAATATCTCGAAGTACTTACTGGCTTATAATCATCAATCTTTGTCAATTAATGCAGCTTGTGTCCTCAGAAAATTTCAATCAAAAAGTAGGTCACCATGACTTACTTACAGTATTTTATAGTTACATTTAAATATCATCAGTACTAACTGGCTAAGAATCATCAAACTTTGTTAGTTGATGCATCTTGGGTCTTAAGATAGATTGTACAATTTATCAGAAGAGCGATTCAAGGCCCATGGGCCTCTTGTATTTTAATGCTTCAATTTGAAAATCAAGAGTTATCAATCAGTTTGTATATTTACAGGGCCATTTCATGCATAAAGTGAACCGAGCTCTCTAAGCAATCTTTATCTGAAATGGCAACTGCGTCTGTCCTGAGAAAATATGGAATTATGGGAAAAATGCATTGGAATGCAAAATGCTGCAACAAAATACCGACGGAATCTTTTGACCAAAAGAAAAAGACTTGATAAAGAGATGCATGTACACAGTTTCTTTGAAAGATATGACAACAGCCGAATGACACCACCTGGGATAAAGCAGACAATTACTGTCCGCAAGATGAAGAAACAAAAGCGCTTGTTGACTGCAAGTCAGGAATAATGTAGCAGATATGTCGCCGAAACAAAAGAAAAAATTAGCTTCAGTTCATTCTGTAGACAAAGACCCTTCTGGGTCATTGCCCTTAAGAATTCAGACAGAGACACGTAAAATACATGAAAACACAGCTTATGGCAGCACCTTACTGAAAAGAATCATATTAAGTACATGCAATTTGCATCTATTGGTAGAAAGAGTTTCATGTGATACTGAAAACATGATGTGGATGTATAGCAAATGTCCAAAATGCAGTGAGAGATGGTATAAAGGTGGACTTCAATGAGGCCGTAACCTGGAAATAGTGGATTACAAAAATAGAGGAAAACCTGGTGAGAGAAAAGAAACCTGTTGTAATAACTGATAAGGAAGAAATAGGGGACATATTAGGAGACCTTACAGAAGGATTCATTGACCAAATGATTAGATATATACTAATCAAAATTTCTAAGTCCCCAGGCAAGTTTTCGCTTTACTCCGCTTTTATATTGAAATATTTTAACAGTATAATTTAATAAGTATACAGGATAAACAAGTAGCAAAACAATTTTTTTCACTTTATTTAATTTATTGAAGTGTTTTAACACAAAGTGCAGAAAAGTTAAGGCACCCTAGAATTTAAACTTCGCAACGTTTAATACTGCATTATCCTCCATTCAAAAGAATTCACAGCAAGACAAATGCTCCTCAAAGAGTTCACACTATTTAAGAAAAAAATCTTTTATTGAATGATTTTCCATGTATTGACTAGGTCGACCTCTAGTTCTGCTAGATTCTGCTGCTGGAAAAGCTGTCTCACACTCCGGTCTATCTTCTTCCAGACATGCTTATAGGGACTGAGATGTGAATGACAAGGGGCTTACCTGTCTGTGGCTTGCTGACAATAGTTACATAACGCCTCCTTACATTTATTCCCCACTCCTCCAGTTTGACATTGAGGGGGGGGGGCATTTCCGGTTTCATTGATTTTTACGGATAAACTCTAGGAGGTTTTTTTGGTGGTTGTTAAAAATCTAGCGATCTCTTAATGATTGTAAGGAATTTAGGCATGCTGCGTAGGTCTTTCGAGTGGTAATTATAAAGGTTTGAAGTAAAATTAAGACATACAGCGAAAGGAAACAACACTCTCGTTAACTACGACCAGCTCGGGTCATTTCAACTTCACTTGCATATTGTTGTGTCGACTTAAACAGTATTTTAATCAAGCTTTTTTCTGTTTTTCGTTATCAATTAACGATAAAGAATACATGGAAGTGAAAAAATATATAAAATACACCCTAAAAACATATGAAACTCGAACGTCATGCTTTTTAACAAAAACGGTCACGGTTGAGTAATTACACATTCATATTACAAATTTTTTGTCCTTAACATGTAAACATTGAAAATTAAAGGCACATTTGTAAGCAGCAAGTAAATTGATATATTATTAAAGGTTTTAAACTTTTTGAAATAATAAAAGTAGGGACATTCCTTGAATCAGTTGACTCACTACAGAGAATAGAAAGAGAATCTGAAGGATTTATCCATATAGATTTTGCTGAAAACTATCAAACCAAGATAGGGAAGTAATTCCGAGCATGCAGTTTGGGGCGTCTCATGCTCAGATTACACTCCAAACTGGATTTTCATACAGTTGAAAAGATGCCAAAGTAAAATCATTCTGCACCGTCTTGAAAAGCATGGATCACACAGTCCATGTGCTGTGTGGGCTTATTTTAATTCCGTATTTAGATGAAATGCAGAGAGAAAATGAAGAACTTGACACCCTACATATATGCAGCGATGGTCCTGCTACACATTACAAACAAAAGGCAACTTTTACCTCTTTTCGACACAACTTGCTTTGGTTTCCCCTTTTTTGTTGGCATCCATCGTCTCCCTGTACTTCTTTTTCACGTTTTTCCATTTGTTTGTAATTTGCTGCTTAGATACCTTAATTCCAGACTAATTCTTTAAGGCTACTTGTGTTATGTTTGATACCCCAAACGTTAAAATTATTCAGATGGGAAACATTCAGATGATGTATTTAAGCATTTTGTGGATGCATCACATGAAGATGGGAATTCATATTCAGATGAATCACATTAGACTGAGTTAAAGGGCTGAGAAAAATGTCTATATTTTCTTGAATTATAGCAGTTTAAAATCTTTTCACCATCAACAAGTTGAAGTTTATGTATGACGTATGTACCGTTGGATCCTAGCTCCAAATTATTATAATTGTTGTCTATCGGACTGGTACATTTGTTTGGGGGAGTTTCCCCTTCACCATCTTAATCATCTTCAAAAATCATTCGGAGTATGTTATTCTTTGTGTCAGCTGGATCTGTAAGAAAAGCATTCAAATTCAGTATTCTTCATGACTATTTCCTCTTTATAATTACGTTTTCCTTTTCAAAAGAAATTGCCAAACTTCTATTGAAATACTAGGTTAATCATCTATAGCTAGTACGTATGTATGTTTATTTACCTTCAAGCGTGTTTACCCTTGATGCTGTTCGCCCTAATTTGTGTTTGCCCGGAGTTCGTTTGCTCTAAAACTTGTTCGCCCATGGTGCATTGGCCATATTTTATATTGAATATATGTCAGTTCATTAGTTATTCTTAATTGTATTGAATTTCACTTTTTTTTCTGAATTATAATTCAATACTTTCCCACAAACAGTATGGATTAATAATAGTACACATTCATATACTGCATGATAAGAAAAAAATTATAATTGAACAGAAATATTAACAGATTTACAATATCATGGCAAACGGGGTATAGGGTGAAAGGGGTGCGGGGCGAATGAGGATTATGGCAAACAGACTCGTGCGAACAGTGAGATAGGGCAAATGGACCCAGTCAGGCATGTAGCATCGTTTTTGAAAGTGGGTGGGGGGGGGGGGGCAGCCAGAGAAAATTTCTTTTTTAGCTCACCTCAGCCGAAGGCTCAAGTGAGCTTTTCTGATCACATTTTGTCCGGCGTCCGTCTGTCTGTCAGTAAACTTTTCACATTTTCGACTTCTTCTCAAGAACCGCTGGGCCAATTTCAACCAAACTTGCCACAAAGTATCCTTGGGTGAAGGGGATTCAAGTTTGTTCAAATGAAGAGCCACGCCCTCATTCAAGGGGAGATAATTGGGAATTAATGAAAATTTGGTAGCATCTTTTAAAAATCTTCTTCTCAAGAACCACAGTGCCAGGAAAGATGAAACTTATGGGGAAACATCCTCAGGTAGTGTAGATTCAAGTTTGTTCAAATCATGACCCCCGGGGGTAGGGCGGGGCCAAAATGGCCGACCAAAGTTTTACATAGAAATATATAGGAAAATTCTTTAAAAATCTTCTCCTCAAGAATAGCAAAGCCATAATTGATCATATTTATATGGAAGCATCCTCAGGTAGTGTAGATTCAAGTTTGTTCAAATCATGACCCCCAGGGGTAGGGTGGGGCCAAAATGGCCGACCTAAGTTTTACATAGAAATATATACGAAAATTCTTTAAAAATCTTCTTCTCAAGAATAGCAAGGCCATAATTGATCATATTTATATGGAAGCATCCTCAGGTAGTGTAGATTCAAGTTTGTTCAAATCATGACTCCCAGGGGTGGGGTGGGGCCAAAATGGCCGACCAAAGTTTTAGATAGAAATATATAGGAAATTTCTTTAAAAATTTTCTCCTCAAGAACAACAAAGCCATAATTGATCAAATTTATATGGAATCATCCTCAGGTAGTGTAGATTCAAGTTTGTTCAAATCATGACCCCCGGGGGTAGGGCGGGGCCAAAATGGCCGACCAAAGTTTTACATAGAAATATATAGGAAAATTCTTTAAAAATCTTCTCCTCAAGAATAGCAAAGCCATAATTGATCATATTTATATGGAAGCATCCTCAGGTAGTGTAGATTCAAGTTTGTTCAAATTATGACCCCCCGGGGTAGGGAGGGGCCAAAACGGCCGACCAAAGTTTTACATAGAAATGTATAGGAAAATTCTTTAAAAATCTTCTCAAGAATAGCAAAGCCAGGATTGGTCATGGGACTACTTTTGGATTTAAGCTTTTCAAGTACAAACCAATTCTGCTTTTTCCTAGCCACAGTGCTCAGGTGAGCAATGTGGCCCATGGGCCTCTTGTTTACTTACCTGTAAAATTTAACAAGCAAAAAAAGGAATTTCGTGGTGTTTGTGTGTGTGTGTGTGGTGGGGGGGGGGGGGGTAGTAGCCAACTTTCACTTCCAATTTTTCCCCATACAATGCTACATTTCCTTGATATCCTTTTACTGGGTTAACAAGTGGGGGGGGGGGGGGCAACATCCTTTCAATGAACATTTTCAATAGTAAAGGTAATGTTGGAAAAAAAAGGGGGGGGCATGTGTTCATACGTGTTTCTCAGTCTTTACACCAACTGTCGCTCTACACGATCTGTTGAGGGATCCCGATCCCGATGTTTTTCATAATACTTAAATTTCAGTTTGCGTGGTAACTGAATATCATATATTTTCAAAGAATAGAATTATGAGGTCATAAACATGTAAAAATGTTAATTATGAACACCCCGCCACTCAAAAGTTTTAAGTGAAATTAAAGTGTACGGGGTATTCTTTGTAAAGTAGGTCAAAGGTCAAGGTGAAATGAACTGTAACGCTGGTATTTTTCATGTTTTGAGACAATCAGTGCACATGCTAAATAGCATAGAATTACCCCTTAAATGTCAAAAATATGTAGTATATTGGCACTTTTAACTTTTTATAAAGAAGGTCAAAGGACAAGGGTCACGAGGTCGGTAATCGTGGTAATTTAAAAATGCCACTGTACCAAGCAATAATGTACAAAATATCAAGTCGATATCTCTCACAGTTCTTAAAATACAAGGTGTGACAGACAGACAGACGCCGGTAAAGTGATCCCTTAGTGCCGCTCTGCTCCGCAAGCGATACAATATTGTAAATGAATTTTTACTTTAAGTTTTTTTTATATATTCTATTGATTGTATATTGTTTAACGTCCCTCTCGAGAATTTTTCACTCATATGGAGACGCCACCACTTTCCGGTGGATGGCTGCAAATTTTGTCCTATGATCGGCACTCAGGGCCATTGAGCAGGAAGGGATCTTTTTCGTGCCAGCACCTACTGCGACACGGGACCTCGGTTTAAACGGTCTCATCCGAAGGACCGGTCTCCATGTTCCACAGTGGGATTCGAACCCGCGACGTAAAGATTGACTTCTTCGCAGACGCTCTATCCACTGCGCCACGCGGGCGACTCGTATATTCGAAAGCTAGTCAAATAGTTTTTGCTTCAGTAGTAAAATTCTTTGCTACTTGGAAGTCGTACAGAAAAAAAAAACTATTGTTATTGACCACTAGAGCGGTATCAACCCTGCCTCCGTCTTTGAATCATCTATTGAAGGAGCAGAGTTTCTTGCTGTTAGAATCCTCCTGCACCATATCCAATACATACTAGTAATTAGAGGCACTCTTACATTCCTTCTGAGTTGATTTCTGCCGGCGCCTGTTTTTCTGTCTCTCATTATTTTTTTTATAGTTGATTAAATCTGGTTGAGGTCCACTTCGTTGGTACATGCTTTTTGATGGTGTTGTGACAGATAGTCTAAAAGATGGTTCAAAGTTCATTTATGGGAGTGTTATATGTTGAGTTGTCAAGGAAGTGTGCAAAGTCATGGTCGAGATCTTCTGCCATCTTTGCTATATTGGCTTTCTGTCATAAATAGTCAATCGCGTGGCGCAGCGGTTAGAGCGTGTGCTCTAGAGTCGTGAAGTTAGTAATTGATTCTTACGTAGCGGGTTCGAATCCCACTGCGGGACGTAGAGATCGGTCCTCTGGATGAGACCGTATATACCGAGGTCCCGTGTCCCAATAGGTGCTGACACGAAAAGACCCCCCCCCCCCCCCTGCGCAATAGCCCTAAGTGCCGAATAAAGGACAAATTTTGTAGCCCTCCACCGGAAAGTGGTTGCGTCTCCATGAGTGAAATATTCTCAAGAGGGACGTTAAACAACAGGCAATCAATCCATAAATGGCTGAACCGTTCGACTGTTTTTCATTCGGATTGCACCATGTGTCAATTATAAAATGACGATGCCATGGTACATAATACAGTCTATAATACACCGACACCATTTACAAAATCAGGAAAATCGTGTATGTGAATGTACTTATTTTCATTTTTTTTTACATGAACAAGTATATCAATTTGAGTATTAAAGTTGTGTGCCAACCCCTCCAGATACAGCCGATAGGAAGTTTTTGTCCTTTCTACGGAATCTCTAACTACATTTAAAATTCTAGAGTTTAGAATCTAGTATAGATTTGAATCTATTTTTTCATTAAATCACAAACTACATCTAATATTGCCGACCTTTTTGGCCATATCTGTCGGAGCTTGTTCAGATTTAATTAAGAGAAGCGATGAACTTGTAAATATCCGGATGCGCTACACCAACAATATTGGCAAATCGTCTGTGCCAACCTTTTGAGAAGTTACACGTTTCCGCCGTGTTAGAGTAAATTTACCTCCACAGCAGAAGAGACTGGTGCATGATGATGCGCCCTGGTTTCTCGAACTCTGTCTTCGTCAAGGACTGATCTTCCTTACATAATGAAACATGACACACACAGTATGGTTTTAATATTTCGTTTTCTATCAGGTTTATATTTGTACCGTGTCAGGATCACTTAGGCCCGGGCTTGGTATGTGCCTGTTCGCCTCCAATCCATATGTCTCGTGGCAAGGTTCCTGACAGCTAAACACAACTCCTCTAAGAATGCTACCTTGCTGCTTGGTGGGCGGTAAAGTGAACCGATGACCAGTGGATCTCTACTGTGCTTTCAGGTAATCGCAGCAGATCTAAATTCTGTGGTAGTGTCTGTATCAACATGGCTCCCAGCAATGTTGGAATTGGGGATGGTTGCTACGCCTTCATGTGGGTCGCCTAGCCGATAAAGGAACTGATAGTTCTCTGGGAGGACTTCCTTTTCAAAGGAAATATTTTCACTTATGTAACCAGGTTTCAGTGACAATGATAATGTCAGAGTCAATTTCCGACTGGTAGTTCCATAGGGGCTCTCCTTTGGCTTTGATGCTTTGGAATTTGACGATTATAACACTTAACTTTCTTTTGACAAACTCTTGTTTGAAGCTTGTTGTGACGACGCGTGCTGGGGTGGTCCTACTTCGTCAGGGTCAAAGTTATTAGACACCACGGAAATGTGACTAGTGTAATGGCATGACAAAGCTTTTTCCATGCTGGACAAATCAATATCGTCAAAGAGGCTGGTGTTGAAATTCGGAAGCCCACACTGACAATAGAACCAGAGTACGTCGGTCTTACTATAAGCTTCTCAAACACAGGTGTTCATATTTAAGCATTCCCTGTGAAGCCGTAATTCAGTTATGACATGCTTTAGAATTTACCTCTTTTGACCATATACACGCTTTGAAACATATATGGAATGTAAATTTTGTTTGTGAGGGTGTCCCGGATTTGGGTGTCAGTTATTTGCATTTAACATGACGAGGGCAAAGGATAAAGAAGGGCTGGCCTTTCAAAACACTTGTTAAGCGCCATTTTGAATTGATGTTCTTCTACAATACTTGCTGGGCATGGGAATATGTTCGCACATCTAAAAAAAAAAATGACTGATTTTACATTTTCATAAATTTGTTCATAATGTTGAGATATAGTAGTTCGGGCTGATATAAAAGCTATGTTTACAATTATTACTGTTACCCTTATTGTTTCCATTGATGTGTTCATTTCCGAAGTGAAAGTGGTTTTACATCTTCCAGTCGTAGATTATACAAATAATATAATGAGACTGGAGCACCAAGAATTAATCAACTACTATTATCCCCGGTGGAAAAAAAGCTGCTGCTACTGCTGAAAGCTTTTCAATTAGCGTTGGAGAGGTTCTTTCAGCTGTGGAAAAGTAAAAGAAGAAGGAATTTTTGTTTAAAAATTGCTGGGAATGCTTTAACAGAACAAACTATATTTGATAATATTCCGGCATATAATGAACAGTCAGAGCACTAAAAAAAGGATTGTTATACCTCTCCCTACCAAGGCATCTTCAACAAGCAACCAAAAATACGTCACGATAACCTGCTGATGGATTTTTATAATAATACATCGATGCATTTGGATACAAATTGGGTGGGGTTCGATATGATGTATCGATACATAACAATAACTCGATTTTTAATGCTTTCTTGAAGAATATAATGCACATGTTTTGTTTCGAAATTGTAGTATTAACGATAACAACAACGATCTCACTAAGAACCAAAAGAAAAGTTCGTATTGGTTTAATACGAAAAAGAGTTAGACAACCTTGATTTGAGCTTTCTTCAAAATAGTACCGAAGACTTAAATCACAATCCATTAAAATGAAAAAAAAAAAGTGCTATATAATAGAATCCCTCCCCTAATAATCCGATTTTTAAAAGGTAATAAAGGAACGACCATTTGATTCTTGTGGGGGGGGGGGGGGGGGTTAGGAGAGGGTGGCAGATTTAAGAAATCATCTGTCCTTCAAAATGTTAATTATTAAAAGAACTATAGGATTTTAGTTTGACATCATTTCCTGGTTGAACAAGATGAAGCAGAGTAATAAATGGGTAGGCTTTACCTGATTGGCTGAATTGAGGTATGTAAATATTTTCATTTTAAAGTAAAAATATTAATGTTTGAAATAAATGATGGAATGTGGGAATATTACAAAAATTCTAGAAATACCAGGGGAGATTGTAGGAGTGGGGATTGATATTTTTGGCAGGGTGTCATTTACTGCCGATCTCTGTAAGTTCTAAATAACTGCAAATTTGACCTATAAACGCCGCGGAACGGTATATTTTTTTTCGTGTTTTTAATAAGTGCTTAGAACGAACTTTCAAATAATACCAGTGATTTGTTTGAACGGGAATTATAAGTGCTTAGAACGAACTTTCAAATAATACCAGTGATTTGTTTGAACGGGAATTAGTAAATTACTTGGAGGGCAAAAGGTTTGTATAGAGTTCTATGGGAAATTAATTGGTACTCTTTTCCCTATAGAGACCCCATTTTTTAATAAGTAAAGTGAAGTGAAAGTCATGAAAAGTTATTTTTAGCAATTTATTTGAATATTGAAGACATTTCGAGAGAAAAATTAGCAAAAATTTGAATTATTTATCTGTGGAATTAGGGTTAGAGGTGATTTTGGGTCTTTTGTAGAGATTGGGGGGGGGGGGGGGTTACAGAGGATGGAAATTGGTAAAACAATGTGTAGTTGACTTGGCCATAGGAGAAAGGTAAGTTAAGAAAATGTATCAGATTGATCTTATAATAAATGTTTGTATGTATTCATAAATTTATGTATGTATTTTACATGTACATGTAATTGTGTATTTATATGATTTGCTATATATGTGTACTTTTGGAAGTGTAGGATGGTGGCCTGGTGTTAATTTTTGTTTAGTTTCTTATACGTCTGCACGTTTGGTATCTTTTCGAATAATTTATTCGGCCCTTAAAAGTGCGTTTCGTGGTGTTCATGTGAAAGGAGGTCATTTTCTGTCTTGACGTATCATGTCGGTAGTGTATGTGATCCTCTGGATTGCCTCCCTTTGACTGCGGGGGGATCAGTTTGTAGTTTGGTTGTTTCTATATTGTAGCTACACAAAGGTATGTGTTTTCCCTCTTTTTGCTCTTTGTAGTTCCATCAGGGTGACTCTCTGCAACTCATTTTCTACTGCTTTCCAGTTTTTGTACTTAGAGTTACTTCCCTTAGACTAGCTAACCAAATATGTAGAATTTCAACATGATATAATCTTAATTATTGTGACCTTAGGCTTCTGATTTTGTTTTCTTGAATTATTGGAATGGCATTACTGCATGTATCACATTTGACTTTTCTAATATTTACATGTAATTACATGTAAAATTGTAAAACATGTATTCCACCCTTGACGGATCCATTTTTTAAACATTCGGCCATGTAGAAGATATGTAATTTGGTAATTTTTCAGAAAACTTGAAAAATATTGCTGTTTTCTTTATGATTTATGCTTAATTTGACTAACTTTATTGATTTATTTTCATTTAAAGACTATAGAGGACTTTCATATTTCAGCTTCCTGGACCCGGGAGAGCTTGGTATCTGATCGGCGGGGGGCATTTTCTCTATATAAGAAGAAGATGGAGACTCGCTACCCACCCGATATATTTTGTCGGACAGATTTCTGTACATTGCAGGTAAATTTTTCATTTATTAACTTTTCAGCCTCTTATTGTGGTGTACATTTTGGGGTTTTAAGTCAATTATTGCATTTCTTAATTTTTTACAAATTAATCTGAATTCCCCTTTTTAAAGCATGAAATTCAATAATGTAGATTATGGTTGTACTGTATAAGACTATCAGACACTGCACTTTGATTTGTTATCAAAAGTATTAATTTTCTCTTGTCTGAATTAATTGTAAACAAATATAATAGGGGGCACCTGCTATTTCTCTAAGTGTCTTTCACTGGGGGGTGGGGAAACTTTTTTGTATATACTTAAGCAACAGGAGGGGTTAGATAAGAATCATTTAGTATATCAGAGTCTCAAACAATTTACTTTTCATAAGCATAAGAAAATTTCTATATCAGTCTTTTTAAAACCTTTTAATTTTGCTTAATTAATTATGATTTATCAAATTTTGGACCTTTTTTCTTTATTCTGGGTAGATTCCACCCCTATGAAAAAATTGACACAATTATGACTTTATATCATTTTATTAACATCAAAAAACAAAATCATGTTATTTTATAAATATTTTATTCATTACAGTGACAACTGTATCCAGATTTCATCACAGGAATGAAAGTTTTTCACTCTTTGGAAAAGCACCTGCAGCAGGGAGGGGACATTCATTAAGATGGCCACAGATTCCAAGACACTGAAGTGACAGGCCTCAAATTTCATACATGTATATTGGTAAGTATAAGGTCTTTGAAAATTACAAAATTGACTAATTCTGGGATAGGTAAATATGTAAGTATAGGAAAAAGAGCACCAAAGACCCAGATTTTGACATCATTTCCTGGTTGAACAAGATGAAGCAGAGTAATAAATGGGTAGGCTTTACCTGATTGGCTGAATTGAGGTATGTAAATATTTTCATTTTAAAGTAAAAATATTAATGTTTGAAATAAATGATGGAATGTGGGAATATTACAAAAATTCTAGAAATACCAGGGGAGATTGTAGGAGTGGGGATTGATATTTTTGGCAGGGTGTCATTTACTGCCGATCTCTGTAAGTTCTAAATAACTGCAAATTTGACCTATAAACGCCGCGGAACGGTATATTTTTTTTCGTGTTTTTAATAAGTGCTTAGAACGAACTTTCAAATAATACCAGTGATTTGTTTGAACGGGAATTAGTAAATTACTTGGAGGGCAAAAGGTAGATGTATAGAGTTCTATGGGAAATTAATTGGTACTCTTTTCCCTATAGAGACCCCATTTTTTAATAAGGAGGGCAAAAGGTTTGTATAGAGTTCTATGGGAAATTAATTGGTACTCTTTTCCCTATAGAGACCCCATTTTTTAATAAGTAAAGTGAAGTGAAAGTCATGAAAAGTTATTTTTAGCAATTTATTTGAATATTGAAGACATTTCGAGAGAAAAATTAGCAAAAATTTGAATTATTTATCTGTGGAATTAGGGTTAGAGGTGATTTTGGGTCTTTTTTAGAGATTTTTTACAAATTAATCTGGGGGGGGGGGGGGTTGTACTGTATAAGACTATCAGACACTGCACTTTGATTTGTTATCACAGAGGATGGAAATTGGTAAAACAATGTGTAGTTGACTTGGCCATAGGAGAAAGGTAAGTTAAGAAAATGTATCAGATTGATCTTATAATAAATGTTTGTATGTATTCATAAATTTATGTATGTATTTTACATGTACATGTAATTGTGTATTTATATGATTTGCTATATATGTGTACTTTTGGAAGTGTAGGATGGTGGCCTGGTGTTAATTTTTGTTTAGTTTCTTATATACGTCTGCACGTTTGGTATCTTTTCGAATAATTTATTCGGCCCTTAAAAGTGCGTTTCGTGGTGTTCATGTGAAAGGAGGTCATTTTCTGTCTTGACGTATCATGTCGGTAGTGTATGTGATCCTCTGGATTGCCTCCCTTTGACTGCGGGGGGATCAGTTTGTAGTTTGGTTGTTTCTATATTGTAGCTACACAAAGGTATGTGTTTTCCCTCTTTTTGCTCTTTGTAGTTCCATCAGGGTGACTCTCTGCAACTCATTTTCTACTGCTTTCCAGTTTTTGTACTTAGAGTTACTTCCCTTAGACTAGCTAACCAAATATGTAGAATTTCAACATGATATAATCTTAATTATTGTGACCTTAGGCTTCTGATTTTGTTTTCTTGAATTATTGGAATGGCATTACTGCATGTATCACATTTGACTTTTCTAATATTTACATGTAATTACATGTAAAATTGTAAAACATGTATTCCACCCTTGACGGATCCATTTTTTAAACATTCGGCCATGTAGAAGATATGTAATTTGGTAATTTTTCAGAAAACTTGAAAAATATTGCTGTTTTCTTTATGATTTATGCTTAATTTGACTAACTTTATTGATTTATTTTCATTTAAAGACTATAGAGGACTTTCATATTTCAGCTTCCTGGACCCGGGAGAGCTTGGTATCTGATCGGCGGGGGGCATTTTCTCTATATAAGAAGAAGATGGAGACTCGCTACCCACCCGATATATTTTGTCGGACAGATTTCTGTACATTGCAGGTAAATTTTTCATTTATTAACTTTTCAGCCTCTTATTGTGGTGTACATTTTGGGGTTTTAAGTCAATTATTGCATTTCTTAATTTTTTACAAATTAATCTGAATTCCCCTTTTTAAAGCATGAAATTCAATAATGTAGATTATGGTTGTACTGTATAAGACTATCAGACACTGCACTTTGATTTGTTATCAAAAGTATTAATTTTCTCTTGTCTGAATTAATTGTAAACAAATATAAATTGTAAACAAATATAATAGGGCACCTGCTATTTCTCTAAGTGTCTTTCACTGGGGGGTGGGGAAACTTTTTTGTATATACTTAAGCAACAGGAGGGGTTAGATAAGAATCATTTAGTATATCAGAGTCTCAAACAATTTACTTTTCATAAGCATAAGAAAATTTCTATATCAGTCTTTTTAAAACCTTTTAATTTTGCTTAATTAATTATGATTTATCAAATTTTGGACCTTTTTTCTTTATTCTGGGTAGATTCCACCCCTATGAAAAAATTGACACAATTATGACTTTATATCATTTTATTAACATCAAAAAACAAAATCATGTTATTTTATAAATATTTTATTCATTACAGTGACAACTGTATCCAGATTTCATCACAGGAATGAAAGTTTTTCACTCTTTGGAAAAGCACCTGCAGCAGGGAGGGGACATTCATTAAGATGGCCACAGATTCCAAGACACTGAAGTGACAGGCCTCAAATTTCATACATGTATATTGGTAAGTATAAGGTCTTTGAAAATTACAAAATTGACTAATTCTGGGATAGGTAAATATGTAAGTATAGGAAAAAGAGCACCAAAGACCCAGATTTTGACATCATTTCCTGGTTGAACAAGATGAAGCAGAGTAATAAATGGGTAGGCTTTACCTGATTGGCTGAATTGAGGTATGTAAATATTTTCATTTTAAAGTAAAAATATTAATGTTTGAAATAAATGATGGAATGTGGGAATATTACAAAAATTCTAGAAATACCAGGGGAGATTGTAGGAGTGGGGATTGATATTTTTGGCAGGGTGTCATTTACTGCCGATCTCTGTAAGTTCTAAATAACTGCAAATTTGACCTATAAACGCCGCGGAACGGTATATTTTTTTTCGTGTTTTTAATAAGTGCTTAGAACGAACTTTCAAATAATACCAGTGATTTGTTTGAACGGGAATTAGTAAATTACTTGGAGGGCAAAAGGTTTGTATAGAGTTCTATGGGAAATTAATTGGTACTCTCAAATTTTGTCATATACATTCCGATGGAGTTAACAAAGGTGTATATATTTTGATGTAAATCACAATTTAAACTTATCGTTAACAATTTCGTTATAGACAAGTATAAATTGATAAATTATAAACTTTTAATGTAACAAATGCACAACTACCAAAACAATATAAGGCAGCAAATTTGGAGTGGTGGATCTAATTTCTTTCCATTTTCAAAATTAAAAAAAAAAACTTCATTACCCAAGGAAGTAGCCTCCTATGCCGTGCAAAAATAGTTTCCTGTCGAAAACTTTTATTTATTTATTTACAGAGTATGTAAATTGCACCTGACCAGTACCAAAACAAATTGTAAACATAGACATGTAAGAAATTAAAAAAAAAATTCAAAAGAAAAAAAAAACTTTAAACAGTTGGAGCTATAATTGACTAAGTAAAATTACCGGTATGATACTTGATACAGTGCGGTATTCCACAGCAACTAAATTTATCGTGCTTGGTGTTAATGAAGATGGAAGGAAAATTCATGCGATTTACTTGTTTAACACATGAACTTGATACCAACACCCAACCCACAATTTGCCAATGTTGTTCATACTGCATATGTAGAATTAATTGAGAACATTACCGATAAAATTATAGAGGCATATGCAGATCAAAGACTGTCACTTACTTAATTGGATGCTTCCTTTTGGATTTTTTCTTCGGCAAAAAGGAATCTCGTATTTTAGGTCAAATTCAAAAAGACCAGTAGGAAAAAGTAAGTATCTATCTATTATCTTAAGGACTTCCCCTACTTCAACGACTTAGAAATGACGCATCGTGAGATTCGAAACCGGGTCCGATCACAAATTGAGCGCCCTACTACATGTACAAGGCCACTTTCACAGGCATGAAGGTGGAGAAAGAGTTGAAATGCGGGAATATGCAAAATATAAAGAAAAAAAAACCCTGGTTTGGAATTTTAGTCCATTTTTATTTTATCAAAATAATAATTTTAGTCCCAGTATATTGTGCTTCGAATTTCAGCCCCAAACTTCAGGAATTGTTAATTAGGATACAATATAGAACAATTGCACAGAGCCTGACACTTAACTGTTTAACTTACGAACTATATTGCGTTTTCGGACTAGTGAACCTTCGGACAAGTGGGCCTTCGCACTCATGAAGCTTCGGACTAGTGGACCTTCGAACTAGTGAACTTTCGGAATAGTGGGTTTTCGGACTAATGAACATTCGGACTAGTGGACCGTGACCATGTGTGTCTCATTTTCTTCGTCAGTGTAATCTCACTTTAATTACATATGATACAAACTTAACAAAAATCTTGAAGATTGCAAATAAGTACTAATCTGGTCCGATTTATTCGCGGATGCAGATTCTGAAAAAAATACGCCGAGTAAAATTGGCGTCAAGAAGATTAAAGGAAAAGGTGATAAGAGATGGCGGATACCCGAATTTCCCCCCAAATTTACTGCCGTTCAAGCGAAAAAAGTATGCCAAAATAACCAAATATACATCAATTATATATTTTTGAAATTACTTGAATATCAACGAAAAATTGATAAAAGAAAGCCCATTTCTCCCTAAAACCGAATTTTCTCTGCTTTTATATAATATTAAGGTATTCTTTATACACTTTTCTTTGTTTCAGATTTTTATTTTGCATAGCTAAACATTGCAGATTACTAGTATTTGCATGGTGCAGTACTTAAAGCATCTTCTCCAGAGTCGCGAAGTACAGAGTTGACATTGCAACTGGTCCATTGCAATGCAGGATTAGACCGAATAAACCGACGTCCCGTGTCTCAGTGGGTACTGGCACGAAAATGATCTGGATCCACTTGATTAAATGTTCCAAGACTTTTTTTGATAACAAACTTGCCTTGCTTAAACTCATCACGCGGCCATTGGTGACAATCAGCAAGATATACACTACCACATCTGTAATAGTTTAAATGACCATACCGAAAGAACCATAGGGGTATTGCCTTGAATGAATGCAAATATAAATCCACAAACGTCTCTGTCCCAATTTGTAACCAGGAGACCCTTTCTTCAATCTTTAAAAAAAAGAAAATCCCTCAACACAGTATTCTGCAGTTGTTCTAAACTACATTTATTGTAGACCCCATGCCTGTCTGTTCATTCATCATATCATTCAATATTTATGACTGTTGAGAAGCAGGATCTTTCTGAGAGCTTGAGTCGTTTTTTATGGGCTCTCATATCGCGACAAAAATGCTCCCTTGCTAGAAAATTTTGAGCAGCAACAGGTCCAAGAATTTAACTTTCCATCCAGAGTTCATACAAACAAGAACCACTCATATGATCTACTACACATTTCATAAAGTTCATAGCAATATGCAAGCCACCCATTCGTGGCCTAAGTCTTACCATATGGTGGAATTTATTTGTTTGTTCATGTTCTCAGCAACTACTCATCACAAATAATTGAAAATTAAGCCATTCTTTGTTGAGGCATGCCATTTGGTGGGCTATATTTTTGTTTAAATCCAATGTCATCTTATTGTTTATCTAAACACCTACTTGAAAACTTTAAACTTTTTCTACTTGGAAAAGACTTTAATGGTAATCTGACAACGAAGCTCTATGATAAACGTGATGACTTACTTTTCTATCGTCAACTTCCCTTACTTATGCAGCAATATACCTTCATCACCTGCATACGGAGTTTACATATCTCAGTTGATTCCATACGCAAGAGCATGCTCTATGTATGAACAATTTCTAAAACGAGGTAAATTGTTGACAAACAAGTTGATGAAACAATAATATCAGCAGTCTCGTTTAAATTCTTCATTTTTTAAGTTATATGGTCGCTACAATGATCTTGGCAGTAAATACAATTTATCATTGAGTCAAATGCTGGCTGACGTTTTTCATACTTATTGTTAGTCCATTATACATACACTGAATTGACGACGGATTTTTCCGTTATTTCCCGAACATGACAATGAGCACACGGCGGGTGTGACCGGTCAGCAGGGTAAGCTCACTCCTCCATGGCACCTGATCCCACCTCTGATGTTTCGGATGTCCGTGTTTGCTCTGCTATTATTTTGTAATGTTTTATGGACCTTTGATCTTGAATACTGTTCGTTATCTCCATATGTTTCACTGCATCTGTCCGTACCATTCATACCAAATTTCATCGCAGTTTTCTCAGCAACTACTCATTGGAGATGATTGAAATTTTAGCACATACACTGTTGAAGCAAGTCATAAGGTGGGATTCATTTTTGTATAAATCTGAAATCAACTTCCTATGTAACCGTGCATCTGCCCGTTACGCAACTTTTGTATATTAACATGATTAGTGAACATTCACATCAGAACAGGGATATTACTAATGTGCATTGGCTCACAGACTTCTTGTTTTTTACTCCTTCAATATTTTGTTTTTAATACCTTTTAAGGTTAAATCGGTTAATCAATGCAAAATGTAACAAATGAAATTTAATCCTTCACTAGTTAATCGAGGCTTTCCGGGTACTAACAACTCTGGCTGAAGTTTGGGGGTAAATGTGCTTGTTAAATGTACATATATGAACTCACGGCTTTCTTATTGATTGTTTTCAGCAGAGAACACCCGGAAATTCGCCAACGCACCGTGCCATTCTCTCAAGAAATTACTGAAATGAGAGTTATTTAATGAATTGTTGGGTTTTTTTTATCTCGTAATAATTTTAGAAAGTAAGAACTGCAATTTTTTTAAAGAAATACTTTTCAGGTAGAAATCATACTAGGAGACCCAACATTTTTTGCCGCGGCTGCTGATCTCCAATATTTGTCGATGAACCGACCTCTGTCTTGACGGCCGATTCTTAGGGTGAGCAGATATATAGCCAGCCCTCTTTTTCAGAGGTGATGATTCATGGGCTTAAAAGTAGCAAAAGGTTAACTGAGATTCACTGAGAATCACTGGATTCTTGGAGTGAAAGGAAATAAAGGAATATATTTTAATTATTTTGTTATTGTTTTGGGCTTAACAGATTATTCTTTTCAAACCATTAACAGCATCAGTTTCTTTTATCTTAAATATTTATAAACTACTATTTTGCTACTGAAACGTACATTTTTGGCATTGTTGGGTTATACATTTCTTTGCTTAGTTCTTTTAAAGGTTGATCACTTACAGAAAATTAACCCGATAATTATTTATCAATTTTTTTCTTTACATTATAGGAACTTAATTACCCAACAAGAGGCTCACGGGCCTTATAGGTCACCTGAGTATTATGTAACAACTTTCAAACAACTAAATTTGGTTCGTGTTTTAAACCAGAGGCATGTTATTCACAATTCACAATTTTGAAAGAGGCACCGTTGCTTATCATATTTATTAACTTAGCATGCTTACTCTATTTTACTTAATACTTAGAGGTAGATCAGAGTAACAAAGAGAAAATGCACTTCCACTTTATAACCAGTCGTGCACCTCACCCCAAAGGAACCACTGACCCCAGGGCCACATACATGTATTTCAAAATTTTGCAAATTTTATCATAAAAAGGTTGATTAATACTAATGAGCAGATTTCAAAGCATTATTAATAATTTATTTTAAGACTATGTAACCCCCCCTGAACACGGGGGGGGGGGGATTAAAAAAAAACTATTTTGCTAGATGCACCTTTCTTTATCATAAATGTCTATACTTGGATCATTGGCATAGAACCCAGGAGCAAACGAAAAGATTTTCAAAGAATTAATGTATTTTCACTATATAATCAATAGAGCCCCGCCCTAACACGGGTGTTGCTAAAACGCGAAACGGAAAACGGAATAAATTATTTTTTCCCCACATTACCTTTACTATTGAAAATGTCCACTGAAAGGTTGGTTGCCCCCCCCCCCCCCCCACTTCTTACCACAGTATTTTGATTTTATGTAAATGTCGTATTGTATCCAAAAAATTTGTATTTAAAACGAATTTGGCCTTGGAACGAGTTGGCCACTAACCCCCCCCCCCCCCTCCCTCACGAAATAGGACTTTCGACTTTGGACAATATCCTTTTTTTTTTTTTTGGCTTGTCAAGTTCTATGGTTGATGCAATAACCTTGTCAGCAAATACAATTTATCATTGAGTGAAATGCTGACTGATGTTTATCATACTACTTGTTAGTCCATTATTTATGCACTGAATTGACGACGGATTTTTCCGTTATTTCCCGAGCAGGACAGGGAGAGAACACGGCTGGTGAGACCTGTCGGCAGGGGATGCTCACTCCTCCGTGGCATCTGAACCCACCTTTGATGTTTTGGAGGTCCTTGCTCTGCTCCTATTTTGTATTATTTTGTGGACTTTTGAAATTGAATACTGTTTGTTATCTCCACATCCTTCATTCACATAAATTGTTGACATAGCAGTGACATAGAATTGAATTTGAAAGTCTGTGTTTATGTGTGTGTGGGGGGGGGGGGGGGTAAACTTATCTGAAAAGAAATTGACAAGCGAAAAAAACACAAATGTATGATTCGGGGGGGGGGGGGGGGGAATCAGTTCCTACTCCAATGTCTTTCTGTACTTTTTTGTACAGTTACTTACTACTTTATTAACAAATTGCGGAGGTTTCAAAAACATTTCTCTAGTAAAAAGGTTTTGTCTAGAAAAAAAAAGGGTGGGGCAAATATTTGATATCTAGACAACCATGTTAAAGAGAATGAAAATGTTTTTTTAAAAATCCTAAGATTACGATAATGAAAGACCTTTCCGGCAAGCTCGGATAAACACCTCTAATGTGTAAAGTTTATTTGTTGTTTAAATTTTATACAAAATAGAATAGCTTCCTATATATTAAAATTTTGGACACAATGTAGATATAGCTGGAAAACTGTTCTAAGTTAAAAATGTAGCATCTTTACATTTAACGAAGATATAGTTTGTATGTGGTACATATGTGCGTTTGTAGAGGGGGGAAGGGGGCAAGGTGGAAATGAATGGTGAAATATTTGAGTTTATTTTCCCGCTCTTTGGAAAGGTATGAAAAGTTGCAAAAGGTCCGCCCTTTCCTTGTCCACTGGCAGCATTGTGCAAGGATCCGTATCAGGTGGTCTAATCTGGAAATGATGATAACCCTTTATCACACAGTTTTCTAATAAAAAAGTTTTTTTTTCACTTTTGACATCCTTACATTGTTATGATAAATTCAAATTAACGTCCACTTCTGAGCTTTCTTTTGGAATCGTCTTCTGAAAAATTAATTTTCAAAAATTACTTTACAATAATTTCAGAAAAAAAACATACAGCCATATACAGGCAGTTTTATCGATGATTAAGATTTAATAAATATATATAAAGACATAAAAATATATACATGCCAATCTATGTATTTACTAGGTACATTCGGGACAAAGTAAAGGAACCGACTCTGAATCGGGAATGGTGGTTTCACAACATTCAGTGTGTATCCAGTTCCAACACATCGTACTGGATCCAAATATTTCCAGCTCCGATTTTCTGATCCTCTTTCAATGACATATGGCATCCTATACATTGGACATCATCATTTTCTGCAGTCTTGACTTTGCTTGAAATCTTTTACTTTTTACGGCTTTTTGTTTTCTCTGACAATTTCTTCTTCATGAAAATGGCTTTAGCTTTTTTTTCTTTGTTGCAAAATTTCTAATCTTTTCCAAATCTTTTAAAGCCATCAATCGGAGGGATTCAGATGATGTTAAATTGTCTGGCAAAATGCAAAATGTCCTTTAACACTGGAAATATACCAGTACTTGTACTGTTGACTGCAACTTAGGCTAGTAATTCTAGTCCTGATGGTATCTCAGGATGACACTCCTTGTTGGGACTGTTAAGTAGATATGATTTCTTATATAATTTCTGATATGCATCAAAACCTGGTGATTTTTCTTGTATGTCATATCCCTCTTTCATCCGTCTTTCATACTTTTCTCGAACTGGTGTGTTTAACACACTCTGAAAGGCCTCAGATGCAATCTTCATCTTTTCATCTTCTTTAACCTCCTTTGTTGTTAATTGTTTTTCTTGGTTTGCCAATTGTTCATCAGGTATTGCTGTTGTAGGTGATATATCATCAGTCATTGTACTGTCAAATGTTAAACCACTCTTCAGCTGGTCCTCTGAAATGACATTCCAATCTACAGGATAAATTCCAGAGGATTTAAAACTGTTTATAACAGTTAAGGGCCTGTAGAAGAGTAGAAATTCTTCTTTAAGTTTTTCAGCAAAATTCTCTTTTCCAAGTGGTGACCCTGGATTTTCATGAGTGTGCCTTCTCACTACTTGATGCCATCTTGCCTTAAGTGGGCCAAACACACCCTTGTCAAGAGGTTTCATGACATGGGTTGCATTTGGCAATAGACGATATAACTTTATTCCACATTTTTTAGCATGTTCAAAAGTTGCCATGACTACAAACACTATCAAATAAAAGCACTACAGGTCGTTCACTTCCTGCATGTGTTGAAATGCTCTAGGAAAATTCTGAATGTTGCAGAATCCATCCAACCCTTCTTGGGTATGCAATTGCACTGTCTTTTACAGTCCCTGTCAAAGGATTATACCCCTTGGGTTTTGGTTCCGGAAAAATGATAAAAGGTGGTATCATTTGCCCATTAGCTGCAACACAGAACATAACGGTAAACCTTTGGTTGCTGTGTCCATCAGCCAGCGAGATGTGGGACTTGGACTTTCTTGTTAGGGCCTATGATTTTCCCAGCTATGCTGCCTACACTAAAACCAGTCTCATCAGCATTCTACACTCGCCCTGGTTTGTCAATTAGTCCTTTTTCAGTAAGAAAAAAACTTGAATTTAGAATACCAATTATCAGTTTTCTCCTTTGTTAATTTTGCTCTACATGTCTCCAGTGGAGTTTCTTTTCTAGTCTTTACTATGTGAGAATTTCTTGACATAAATTTGTAGTACCAGTCATAGCTCGGCCTTTTGTTTTTAAATGGTGTCTTTCTATTTTCTCTTCTGACTACAGTTTCAACAAAATCCAAAAATCCACTTGCTTTCAAGCCCATGCCCCTCTCAGCCATTTCACTAATCCATTTTGGCATGGCTTCTTCCTCCTCTGCACTGAATACTGTTGATGGTCCATTTCTACTGTCTATTTCAACTTCACCAAGATTCTTCTTCTTAAAAACCCATAAGATAACTTGTGTTTTACAGCAGAATGAGAAATAGTTACCTTATTTGATTTAATATCATAAAGTGCTCTTTTGACTCTTTGTCCTTTAGATGGAGATTTAGGATATCTACCAGCTTTATACTTTCTGGTAACAGCCTCTGTTGCCTTAGCTGCTGGACTAATTGCCTTTTGATTGAAAACAGTTTTCTTCTTTTTTCTTCCCATGACTACTTGACAACTTGTAGTATCTTTCAATGGTTAGTGTTATTTGATATATAGCAAACACTGAGAAAAAAATAAATGCACTCTTTACTCTAAATATTAATGAGATTGTTCATTCTATACAGTTTTTTTTATTCAATTTTATTGAATTGTACATGTATTTTCTTCTAAGCATGTGTCATTGTGTGCATGAGAGAAGGGGGGGGGGAGTTAAAGCCATGACTTTGAAATTTTTAATACTTTCTCAGCCTTTTCAAATCAACATAATCGGATTTATGCAGTGAATACGATATAAATCCATTTATCACAGCGCCCCACGCGGTATGATGCGCGCGCAATATACGCGCAGAGCATTGGAGCAGTCAATTATCAACTACCCTCAAAGATACACGTCTTAATTTGAGTGCTGCTTAATTGGATTAATATTTTCAAATAAGCGGCGTGCATAGTTAATGAGTATCTATGCACGTTTGGCGGATTTAGCTTAACACATATCATCTTGACTTGCGCCGCTGTTAACAGGGCGCAACTCGAACATGATTGCGTAGATAATTCTGGAATGGAGTACAAGGAACTTGTACATAATTTACATTGAACATTGATTGTTTTATTCGAATATTGATTGGCTTAACATGAGCATACAATACATTGATGTGAATGAACTGAATATTGTTTTGTTGAATATTGTTTTAACATTGATTGATCCAATTGAATATTATGATCGAATTAAACATTCATTGATTGAATTGAACATTAATTGATCGTATTGAACATTGATTGATGAATATTGATTGATGCATAAGGCTGACGGAACTGCAGTAACTTTGAAGCTAAACGTTAGTCTTATCCTGTAAAACTTTGACATGTGTACAGTTAATATTGATTGATTGATTGTTTGTTTGTTTGCTTGCTTGCTTTTATTGGAGGTGTGCCAAAAACCAACTCGGTCGGCACCCACTGTACACGTGTATTTTTCATAAATTGATTTGAACCAATTAAATGCCAAACTTAAGAAATAAATAATTAGGAAACATTAAATTCACTGTTGTTTTTATGTGGAGTCTGTGATAATTTATCATAAAACTCTGAATGTAAAATGAATTCATGTTTCTGACTTTTTTTATGGTTCTCTTATTTGTTTGTACCAGCTCTTTTGAGAAAAGTCTTCATATTCGGAATGCTTAAAATGGGATGATGTGAATATTGCTCTTTATTTAAGATTTACGTCGTATTTTAACGAAACCAAAATTTCATGAGATAGAAGATACATTAGTGTTTCATTCACTTATCGTAAATAAAATACATACCTTACAACATTTTCAAAACACGTCTTTACTTTCGAGATAGCACGTGTTTATTGTCAATCAAGGTCACTAAAGCGCTTGCGGTTGTAAACATAAAGCCTGGACACGGTAAGAAAGACAGAGTTGTTGATCTCGCTATGTCGCCCAGAGTATGGACAATACATTAATCTTCAATTATGTAAAGAATCATTAGAAACAGAAACATTTCTGTTGACAAAATTTTAATAATTAAATAAGAATTATTCGGAACTGCTTAAAATCCGGAACTTCTTAAAGCACTTTATTAAATCTTGATTGTTATATTCAAATAATTTTCAATAAAATAAACTTTGATACCACGACAACCAGATAAGTAAAAAGAATGATTGTGTAGATTCTTCCTCAGAATTTCTTAGATATTTTTGCCTTTAAAGTCTTGGATATTCTTACTTCATCAATTAATAGCACGAGAATAGATATGAATGAATATTGACATTCATACTTACTTAAATTATTTAAAGTGATCTTCCGTGCACTTAAACTCATTAAGATATAACAGAAGTTAAAAAAAAAATTTGGGGGAGGTATTGTCCGCTGCCAAGGGGACAAAAATTTATATAAAACTTTCAATTTGAAGACGCAGTTCTGTACATGTACATATAATTATTTCGTCAAAAAAGTGGAATGATAAATGTTGCTAGTAATTTGCATATAGTGAATGTTTCTTTAGACAAAAATTATATATATATATATATTGATATATATAGCCCTTTTTTATTAAAAAAAAAAAGTTTTGATAAAAAGAAGTAATTTTAATTTATAAGTTAATTTACCAGAGTGAGCATTGTTAATATCATTGTTATTCTCGAATAATTTCTTTTACAATTCATGAAGGGTAAGAATGTTTTGGGAAAAAAGTTTGACTGGACTATCCAATTATTCTTACGACAATAATTATTTTTTCAACTAGTTTCAATTTTTGCTGTGAATATCTCAAGATCATTAAGATTAAATTTAATTTTTTTGACTCTTCAGTCCTGGAGCTGTATAAATTTCAGTGTAACAAATATAAGGCGATTCCTTATCAAAATTAACCGTTTTGTCGGATTTTATCCTATAGCACGTACAAACTTCTTAACCTGGCTGGTAAGAACAGGTTTATGACGGAATTAAATAATATAAGTTTGTTACCTCAACGAAAACAAACAAACAAAACAACCAAGATTTTACCAAAATCAAAAGCTTAAAAGCTTTCAACTTTATACATAACCATTCCCAACGATTGCTTTCTGATATCTTTAACAACTGCTTTTTCAAAAAAAGGACCTCGATCGTAAATTTACTTCTTTGCCATTTGTCATTTGCAAAATTATTTTGTTTAAAAACATTCTATATGTATACACCAGTACACTGAAGTTGACATCAAAAAGATACTTGAGTCCCTGATCAACAAAATCTAGGTTGCTTTTGGAGACCAGGTCTCTTTTCACAATCTACTGGAATACCTATGGGTACCAATTGCGCCCCGGTATTAGCAGACCAATTTTTGCATTTATATGAAGCAAAATTTGTCCAAAATCTTATGCTTAAAAAAGGAAATACTTGCTATGACCTTCAAATCGACATTTAGATATATAGAAAACGTAGATATATACTATCTAAATGATATGAAGAAAATAAAGAGTCTGACATATCTGTTTCAGCTTTGGATATTTTTACTTGAAAAAGACGTTTAATGTAATTTAACCAAGCTCTATGATAAGCGTGTTGACATTAACTTTTCAATCGTCAACTTCCCTTACGTACGCAGCAATATACCTTCATCACCTGCAAACAAGGTTTGTATCTCTCCGTTGATTCGATTTGCAAATGCACGATCTACGTAGATCTACGAAGAATTTCTAAAACGAGGTATATTATCATTGACAAGCAAGTTGATGAAACAAGAATATCAGCAGTCTCGTAAAATCTATGGTCGATTCAATGATCTTGTCCTCAAATACAATTTATCATTGAGTCAAATGCTGACTTACGTTTTTATACTAATTGTTAGGCCATTATTTACACACTGAATTGACAAAATATTTCCCCGTTATTCGCGATCATGACAAGCAGCACACGGCGAGTGTGACCTGTCGGCAGAGGATGTTCATTCCACCATGGCACCTGATCCCACCTCTGATGTTTTGGAGGTCCATCTTTGCTTCGCTCCTATTCTGTATTGTTTTATGGACTTTTGAGCTCGAACATTATTCGTTATCTTCATACCGTATATTTCATTTAGATAGAATGATATCTTTAAGATACAATTTTAAACAAGTCTCTTTTGGTCATTTTACAAGCCCTAAATAGCAGGCTCAAACATCTTCGTACCAGTCTTCAATTATAATTAGAAAAACAATCAAAAACATCATTTTTTCATTTATTTTATTCAACCATTCAGAGATGAAATGAGTCTGCAAAAGAAAATAAAAATTTATTTTCAATATGATTGTAGGAAATTCAGAACCATTTAATATTTGGTCTGTTTATTTGCCTTTCTGCAAATTTTTTACTTTGCCCTAAAACTTTGAGCTGTTGGAAGCATGGTTTTCTTAATTCTTATTTTAATTATTCTTGTGACAATACATGAACCTATCTTTGGGTGTGGAATTTTGATCTTTGAATTTGATGTTTTCTTGAGGGAAAAAATCGTTAATCTTGATAAGGACGTTCGAGTTATGCATGCTAGGGCTTTTAGCTTTCAAATTAAAGTATTTTCCTTATCACAAGATCTCTTTAGGTAGCAACATTTTTTTTACCTCACAACTCCCTTGGAGTTTGTTTAAGTTATAAAACAATTAACTGTACATTAATTTACATTGATATTACAACTAACATAGAACGTTTCAATATTTTAATGAAACGGTTTAACTTAAAGTGTGGGTAAAATAAAAGATTGGAAATTGAATTTGTTTTGAAAATAAAAATGTCTTGGATTTTTTTTTTTTTTTTTTTTTTTTTTTTTTTTTTATACATATTTAGTGACATTTAATAATAAGGATTTTCATAAAACATTACTTATTTGGGAAAACAAAGAGAGACAACTCTAAAATTTTGGTGAAACTTGTGTTTTTCACTATAGAAATCAACGGGAAACGGAAAATATTTACAAAACATCTCCCCCCCCCCCTCCCGCCCGTGACACAAAAATTCCTTTTTACAAGAATATGGACTGTTATTTCACAAATTTATAATAAAGCTTTTTGTGTGTCACGGGGGGGGGGGGGGGGGGGGGGGGGGGGGGGACAGATGTTTATTGACAAAAAACGACAAAAATGCTTATTTTTCACCAATTTCAAAGCGATTTACAAATGAAACATTATATTTTACTGATATATTTATGTTTTATTTATTTGCCTAAAACATAAGAAAAAATATAACGAACATTTAATCATATCCAAAACTATTTCAAAATATGGTGATGCTTTAAACTCCAATTTCAATGGAAAATATCGTCAACCCCCCTTTTTTCAAGAGTTGGGTTTATGAATAATTTGCTATTTAGCGCTGGTACTGTTCTTTGTATAAAAAAAGAATTTATGGAATTAAAATTATTTAGAAGCTTTTAATTAGCAAAACTTACGTTGAACAAGCAGTGCCGCAAACGAGGCTACCGATGCCAGCAACGACGCTTTTGCAGAGTGTTTCACAGGCACTTTGTTCCATGTCGGGGGTGACGAGGTGTTTAAGCTGGTCAACTACATGGTTGACTGAAAAATAAAATACATCTTACTATACTCTCACCGTATATCGTTGAATTCGTTGCTGGCGTGTTTTTTTTCAAATTTCAAATTATTTGCAAATTTATGTGGACGGTAACCATTCAAAACAATTTTGCATCATTTGCCATCAACCATTTTGCGGCAAGTATTTGTGCAAACAGATATTGTTTGAATTTTGGAGCAAGGACTCTTTCTAGGACACAGAAAATGCATTTTAAATTGATTTGAAATTGATTGTTTAAGTACTTTTTATATTAAAAAATACATGAATTATTTTAAATATTTAGCGATATATTCATAGACAAAATTATTTGTGCACATGTATACTTTAATTTTAAAATCGAAGATTTTTTTCCCTTTACTAATACAGTGTATAGGCAATTTTAAGTACAAATAGTTAAACAATAAAATGCTTTCTTTGGTTGAAAGTAAGGGAATAAATAATACAGCTGTTGACAAAAAAAAAACAAAAAAAACCCCGCAGGTTGTTAATTTTCCCTGCAAAGGCTGTAATGTTAATTCCTGTACTAACGCTCGTTTTATTATCTATATTTTTACCGGTAGAGGTATCCATTTGTTAAATTATTAAGGAGGTGAACAATTTTATTGTTGTTATTTTTGCCATTGTATGTTGCGTTGATGGAAGAGCCACTACCTACTCAGAAATCGGTGGTGATACATGTATGCATAGCTGTGTTCACTGACTAATAAATGAAAATGTTTTTTTTAATAAAGGAGATAATATTCAATGGATAAAAATATATAACATTTAATGTTTACCATTGACGAGCCATCTCTTGTCAACTTCAGATGGGGCAGTAAACACGTAAGGGAGCAGACACAGGAGGAAAAGTACGACCTTCATGTTTTCTCGCTCAAGTACAATGTACAACTGATTCTGTAATCGAAAAAAACATAGTTCACAGCATTTTGTCTCAGTTATTAAGCTAGAAAGAGTTCAAAATAAGGCTTAGAGTTGCGATTTCAAAATCCAGTATCTTTTATGGTTTGGAATGATAGATAGAAGATAGAAGTTTGAACTTGTAATAATTCCAGCTATCTTGGTCTTAAAAAAAGAAAATAAAAAAAATGTATGACTTGCTTATTTACTGTAACATAAATCAAATATTAAGTAAAATTTGTTTGTTTTCTTTAACGTTATTTATGCATTTGGAATATATACTTGCAAGTGTTAAATAATTACTGAGTATTTTAACGAAAATTCAATAAAAAAAATTCATATTTATTACTTTTAGTCTTAAAAAACTACATGTACTCGTATAGCCTTTTTCTCGTGATAATTTTAAAATTTTAAAGTGTAGTCCGAAAAAATATATTTATTATCAAATTCTTTCAGCATTATCTACGATTGAGATTATTCTCGAGAGGGACGTTAAACTACATACAATCAATCAATCGATTGAGTTTACAAGTAAGTAGAAATATTTTCTAATGAAACAATCCAGAAAAAAATATAAACATGACTTATTACAAATAAATTAAAATCCATACCTTCTCTGAAGTCTAGAAATGACCTAAGGTATACTAGGAGTAGACTCTATTATATAATAGGTCGGTATCTTATCTCTCTAGGACGATTCATGGGCCGATGCCAAGAGGTCAGTTGCCTAATTTACACGTTCCTATTTCCTTCTTTTTTTCTATATAGATTCAAACTGATTATGTTTAGACCACGCGTGACTATCTTGTACCTACTGACCTTCACCAAGTAAGGAATTGATTAAAAAAAAACTTGTTTCCAGTTTTCATGCAATACAAATAAAATCTTTTTGGTACCACCTGATTAAAAATATTCAACATATATAGTACTAAGACCTCTGTCGTTAATATTGTTTTACAAAAGTTAAAATTAAAAAATCTTAGAACTCTTTCAATGAATTGATCGTAGCCAATTTCAGACAAGATTAAAGCAGATTATAAAGGTATATTTCTAAATAAATTAGGGGAGTTGACGTAAGAAAAGTTGAGCCATCGATTTTTATAAATAATTTGTTTGTTACATGTAAGTAAGTAATATAAATAAATGCTTTTTAGTAAAATATCCATATATAAAACAGTTGTGTCAGACTTTGCACTATCCTTTATTTCGTAGGGTACATGTATATCGAGTCGACATATAAATGGAATCAACTATTGTCAATTGTTAATACGTCATCGATATACATTATCTCTAAATGCTGGGTTTAAATTGACAGCAAGTTTTTTTTAATTTTGAGTAAATTCTAATTCGTATAAATACAAAACAAAGTCTTCTGATAAAGGACCGTAAATTGTATCCATTTGAATTCCGAAGGTTTGATAGAAAGCTTGTTCTCTAAAACGCTATATGGAGATATTGTCAATCAGAAACTCGTTCCCAACTTTAGAGTACGTTTGTGATCAATCAGAATGTTTTAACAAAACAATTTTGCAAATGACCATTGACAAGGTAAGTGTATTACAACTTACAGTTTGATTTAAGGGGGCTGTGTGGTTGTAGCCATTTTTAAATTTCATATAAAAAGTTCCATATAAAGATATACAAAAATGATCAAATTTTAAAAGTTAAAAGAATGAAATTATTCTTTTCAAAATGATAATTGACAGCTTAAGATATCATATCTAAACCAAGTGTGTTTGTGAAACACTATGCCCTCGATAGTAACACAATTCTGAAGTAGGACGTAGAAAACAGGCACCAGACAACAGGGGCAACAGACAAACAGGACAAAAACAATATCCCCCCGGGATCTTTCGACCCAGGGGCATAAGTATGAAGTTATATCTGATGGTTAATTTGTTGATCCCCCGACCTCCTTAAAGAGAGCAACAGTCAATGATGTTAAAAAGTCCCATCTTTAGTATATTGTAAAGAATGGTTGTATGAAGTATTGAAAAGTCGTATGCTCTAATGTTACCGACTCTGGTTTAAAAAAAGATGATATAAAATGTTTCTTATTGTTTTTATCCTTTGGAGATTTTAGGTACTAGTATCTGCATCTCACTTACACAAATTCTTGAATATATTGTTGCACGGTACACGTTTAATTTTACCTATACCTTCAGTGTTGACAATATTTTTGTGATAACAATAAAGAAAGAGGCTTGGCTTAACAATTGATAAAATCGCTTTACGGGGGAATCTTTGTAAGAACTTTTATATATTATAAAGTAACTCGTTGTAAGGTTGGTAACTCATATTTTATTTGAGAGTATTACACATAATCTCGAGCTCATAACCGTAAAAATACAATATACATGTAAATGATGGGCAATGCAAATAAGGGCAGTTTTATTTAAATATTACATATGTATGGGTTTGAAGGCCACGTGGAAGGCAATTATTTCTTTCTTCTCTTGTAGATGTTTTTGTAATACATTCTGCTCCAAAGATATACCGGTATATTAAACAGGTCGCAATAAGTGTCCATTGAAATTCAAACAGTTTTTTTTTTTTTTTACAAAACCTCATCTCCAGAGGTTAAATACATTGAAATTTTATCAGTAAGGATCTTCAGAAACGTATGTCCACAATCAAAGTTATATGAAACTGAGCAATCTGCTGATCACCAATGACAGAATAAAAGTGGAAAGTTTCATTATTATACTAAAGTAATTGGGTATAATGGCAGTTTTCTGCATGTACATGTATGTTAAAAGATATGTAGATAAGAAACAGTATTGAAGCTTTAGAGTCCGTAAAACAAAACAAATATCAACAAGCTAATTCAGAGAATTCGTGTCCCCCGCTTAGGGAAAAAGTCGGATCCCCCTGACTGAATTTGTAGAATTATTAAAAGTATACATGTATACTGAAGCAAATAAAATACATGTATGTCAGTATACATATAAAGATTTGATTGCTTATTCTTTATAATGTGTATAGAAGATTCTTTTTATATGGAATATTTATCACACTGTAATGATGATTTTATAACCTCATAAATTTTTCATTTCACATGCTGAATACTATCATTTAGTAAAAATATTTAAAAACTAGATGCTGTCATGAGACAGTAATACCCGCACTAAGGTGTTTGCCTCTAAATACACGCTCCTACATATTGGGCGGCTTTCCAAAGAAATAGTCAAAATAATTCTATAATTTACATGTATTCATCAAATTGAGTATGAAATTCTCAGACCCTGTGACCTATAACTCAGAACCTCTTATATTTATTTTATACATGTTTAATTCATTATATACCAGTCTGAATTTTATTAATGATGTAAATTCATGCACGGATCTGTCGGGGGGGGGGGGGGGGGGGGGGGGTCAGGACCCCCCCCCCCCTGGAATTTACAAGGTTAAAAAATGTATATACTAAAACAAGGAAAAAGTTACAATGGACCCCCCTTGGAAAATGCAGATCCCCCCTGGTAAACACGAATATGTGTAAAATAAGTATGAAAAGTTAAACATTTGCGGCAATAGAAGTCACCACTAGTCCCACCCTACCCCCCACGATATAGGTTTTTGACGTTTGGGTGAGATTTACTGTAGGGTTTTTTTTTTGATTGTCAATTTCTGGGATAGGATTTTTTTTTGACTGTGGTGGACCCCCCCCCCCCCCCCCCGGAAAAAATTTCTGGATCCGCGTCTGAAATTAGATTTTGATATATGTTTTGCTCATAATAGGACCTTTTTTAGATTTACTAACCCCCCCCCCCCCCTCGACACCACAATCACACGGCACATACTTTTTGGAATAGGCTAGATGGAAAAGGTTTGTTAAAATTTAATATCGTTTGTTATGAATTAATTTAAAATTTGTTCTTGTACTATACATGTGAACATGTAAATTTCTACCTCACATCACGTTGCGTCACCCATTATCATATTTATAGATTAAACACCATTTGGCACACCTCGGCCGATTCCCACTTCATCTGATAAGGTGATGGAATCGACGAAGGTTCGCCAAAATGGCACATGGCTGCAGTCTGGTGTGCATTGGATTAATTCATTTTGAGTTATAATTGGATTTATACTTCATGAAGTTGAGACACAGGGAGTCGGTAAGTAGAAGTTTTAGTATAGTGGGGGGTAAAATACACCCAAACTATTAGGTTAAAGTTTAAAAAGGGTGAAAGATCATCGCATGCCACACTAGACGAATTTCATATTGTGAAGTTATCTCCCGTTGTCGATGTGACATTCAGTTACTGCCAATACTGGTGCGGATCCAGAATTTTTTTCGGGAGTAGGGAGGGGGGTTCACATCTCAGTCAAAAAATTCCAGCCCAGAATTTCGTGACAAGCAGGAGAAAAAAAATGAAAACAAATAAACAAATAAAAAAACAATGATATTGATAGTGAGGTCAATGTTTTCTAAGTTTATAGGGAGAGGATGTCAAGAGTCATTTTTTACTTGCTACAGTATATAGTCTTGTTTAAATAACAAAGCAAATGCCAGAGGGGGGGGGGGATGGGGGGGATTCCAATCTTCCTACCCACTTCCTGTCCCTGAAATAACAATGTATTTTGTTATTCCAGTTAAATAGTATATTTTTTTCCATTTGACTAATTATTATACATATTTTGTTTCTTGTGTTTATAGTATGTCTGTCTATAAGTCTGCAGAAATTAAATCCTAGCTAGCTTGCCCATAAGTTTTATAGCTAATTGCAAAAAGGCTAACGGATTGCGCTGTTTCTGACGTGCTAACGCCTAGCTTGTCGAGAGGTTTAAATACTACGTCACATTGTCACCACATCAAAGGAAGTAGCCGAGATCGCGTCTCTCCCACGCTAAAGTCGGTCAGCTGCAACATACAGCTTGTTTGTTGGGTAAAAAAAGTGGACTAGACAGTCCCGATGTCATTTTCTTGAATATTACCAGCATAGTTAAATGTCTTTAAAACTTGAATTAATCAATTAATCAATGAAAGCATTTTATGATTTTTTTTCAGTCCATTACGAATATTTAAATTGGTCAATTATTACATTCTATCGCAAACTTTAACTTCTTCATATTTGCGTACATGTATAAAAATCAAGTATTGCATAAGTCATTGACCATTGCATTTATTGATTACGCGTATCAATCCAAGCCATTCTGATATTGTTGCAACTTAGTACAAAATATACTGCTGAAAAAATAGAGCCCCCTCTCCAAGCATATATTCAAGAGAAATGGCGAAGAGGGAAGGCCGGGGAGACGTTCACATTTTATCGATTGAAGTTATGTTTTAATTAATTTTGTATGTTCAGTATAATTAATACCGAACGCAGAATGTAAAGCGTAAATCTATCTACACATACACTTCCGGCAAATATTGGAAATAAATTGGCCGTTCTCGAAAAAAAAATCTATCCTCGACCAGCGAGAAAATAATATGTCCTTGCCTGGTACTTCTAACCCTTCCCCCCACCCAATTTTTTTTCTTTTTGTATTTATTCATATAATTATCATTTTTCTATTCATTGTTAAATTATTCATTTTATATTTATTTGTTTTACTCTATGATCTCTCTTTTCTCTCTCTCTCTCTGAATTCATTCTAAATATGTAACAATTGATAATCTACTCCTCATACATTTTTTTTTCAATGTTTACATCAATTTCATGTACTTGTAATTGTACCTTGACCTATTGAGAGAATTCAATTCAATCCAATTCTTTATTCACTCAAAACCAGCTCACTGGTACAAGAGGTACATATTATACATAAATGCAAACAAAAATTGCGGTCAAGGGTCAAGAAATAGACAAATATATAAAGAAAAGAGTGAGAAAAACATGTAGTCAGCTATCTATAAAACACACGGAGGATTCAAGAAGGAGAGACAATTTTAAAAATTTTCTTTATAAATTTTTATAATGATTTTTGTATTGTTAAATTATTACTACTCATTAGTCCATTGAATTTGAAAGTGTTAGGATTATTACAATATCTGTTTGGGAGAAATATTTCTCTGTCTTTCGAAAAGTAATTGCATTCCATAACTTAATGATATTCATCACCAACAGTTTTAAAATCACAAATGGTACATATCATAGGAGGATCATAGGCATCTAAGTCTGCTGTTCAATCTAATTCAATGAATAAGATATATTTTGAACTAACCCTACCCGAAATAGAGTTTACATTTTTTTCTTTGGCTTGTCAAACTTTTTTTTGGATGAAAAAAAGAAGTTATCCGTCCCTGACTTACATGATGATATGAAAAAAATAATCTGACACAGAAAATTCACCAGCCCCTCTCCTGGGGGTCCCTTTACCAACTCAATGTATGTACATTCATTATACCAAGGCAGCTACTGTAACAAGGCACAATCGTCTCTTCTCTACAGCTCCATTTTTTCCCTTTCGCTTGCGTTAATACAATATAAATTGTGATATATATATGTACACAAATGGCAAATGCTATAAAAATAAAATTATCACCTTCAATTTATCATGGACTCTAAAAAATGCATAATAATGCTCTTTTTCAACTGTTTAATAAGATTTGTGCTGCCTGTCCCCCTTTTTAAACCGTTTAACGTCGGCGATGTATATTGCAGCTGACCGACTTTAGCGTGGGAGAGAAGCGATCTCGGCTACTTCTTTTGATGTGGCAAAAATGTGACGTAGTATTTAAACCTCTCGACAAGCAAAGCGTTAGCACGTCAGAAACAGTGCAACCCGTTAGCCTTTTTTCAATTAGCTCAGCTAATTGCAAAAAGGCTAACGGATTGCGCTGTTTCTGACGTGCTAACGCCTAGCTTGTCGAGAGGTTTAAATACTACGTCACATTGTCACCACATCAAAGGAAGTAGCCGAGATCGCGTCTCTCCCACGCTAAAGTCGGTCAGCTGCAACATACAGCTTGTTTGTTGGGTAAAAAAAGTGGACTAGACAGTCCCGATGTCATTTTCTTGAATATTACCAGCATAGTTAAATGTCTTTAAAACTTGAATTAATCAATTAATCAATGAAAGCATTTTATGATTTTTTTTCAGTCCATTACGAATATTTAAATTGGTCGATTATTACATTCTATCGCAAACTTTAACTTCTTCATATTTGCGTACATGTATAAAAATCAAGTACTGCATAAGTCATTGACCATTGCATTTATTGATTACGCGTATCAATCCAAGCCATTCTGATATTGTTGCAACTTAGTACAAAATATACTGCTGAAAAAATAGAGCCCCCTCTCCAGGCATATATTCAAGAGAAATGGCGAAGAGGGAAGGCCGGGGAGACGTTCACATTTTATCGATTGAAGTTATGTTTTAATTAATTTTGTATGTTCAGTATAATTAATACCGAACGCAGAATGTAAAGCGTAAATCTATCTACACATACACTTCCGGCAAATATTGGAAATAAATTGGCCGTTCTCGAAAAAAAAATCTATCCTCGACCAGCGAGAAAATAATATGTCCTTGCCTGGTACTTCTAACCCTTCCCCCCACCCGATTTTTTTTCTTTTTGTTTTTATGCATATAATTATCATTTTTCTATTCATTGTTAAATTATTCATTTTATATTTATTTGTTTTACTCTATGATCTCTCTTTTCTCTCTCTCTCTCTGAATTCATTCTAAATATGTAACAATTGATAATCTACTCCTCATACATTATTTTTCAATGTTTACTTCAATCACATGTACTTGTAATTGTACCTTGACCTATTGAGAGAATTCAATTCAATTCAATTCTTTATTCGCTCAAAACCAGATCACTGGTACAAGAGGTACATATATACATATACACAAACAAAAATTGCGGTCAAGGGTCAAGAAATAGACAAATATATAAAGAAAAGAGTGAGAAAAACATGTAGTCAGCTATCTATAAAACACACGGAGGATTCAAGAAGGAGAGACAATTTTAAAAATTTTCTTTATAAATTTTTATAATGATTTTTGTATTGTTAAATTATTACTACTCATTAGTCCATTGAATTTGAAAGTGTTAGGATTATTACAATATCTGTTTGGGAGAAATATTTCTCTGTCTTTCGAAAAGTAATTGCATTCCATAACTTAATGATATTCATCACCAACAGTTTTAAAATCACAAATGGTACATATCATAGGAGGATCATAGGCATCTAAGTCTGCTGTTCAATCTAATTCAATGAATAAGATATATTTTGAACTAACCCTACCCGAAATAGAGTTTACATTTTTTTCTTTGGCTTGTCAAACTTTTTTTTGGATGAAAAAAAGAAGTTATCCGTCCCTGACTTACATGATGATATGAAAAAAATAATCTGACACAGAAAATTCACCAGCCCCTCTCCTGGGGGTCCCTTTACCAACTCAATGTATGTACATTCATTATACCAAGGCAGCTACTGTAACAAGGCACAATCGTCTCTTCTCTACAGCTCCATTTTTTCCCTTTCGCTTGCGTTAATACAATATAAATTGTGATATATATATGTACACAAATGGCAAATGCTATAAAAATAAAATTATCACCTTCAATTTATCATGGACTCTAAAAAATGCATAATAATGCTCTTTTTCAACTGTTTAATAAGATTTGTGCTGCCTGTCCCCCTTTTTAAACCGTTTAACGTCGGCGATGTATATTGCAGCTGACCGACTTTAGCGTGGGAGAGAAGCGATCTCGGCTACTTCTTTTGATGTGGCAAAAATGTGACGTAGTATTTAAACCTCTCGACAAGCAAAGCGTTAGCACGTCAGAAACAGTGCAACCCGTTAGCCTTTTTTCAATTAGCTCTAAGTGGGATGGGCTATACAAATAGCTTCCACATTTTATAGGTTTATTTCTTGTGACAATTTAATAAGACCTTTTATTTGGGTACCATTAATTTTTACCTCTGATCGCTTGACATGGGATACACATTTTTACAATTTTGATCAGTAGGTGCTAGGGCTTTCATACTTATCATGACATATTGTATTCATTGTGAACTGTCAACAGGTATAAATATGTTTGACCTTGACCCTAGAGTTTGAACCACTTAAACAAAAAAATTAACCTTGGCAATTAACTTTTGAACAGGAATTACTAGGGATTTCTTTATTTCACATGTGCATTCCTTGTGACAAGACTTTCTTCTGATACTAACAATTTGAACCCTTTGACCTTGACCTTTGATTTTGACATATATTTGAGAAACTAATCAACCTTCGCCATAGGCTTCCATACTGGGACATCAGTGTTTCACAAACACATCTTATTTTCATTATTACTTGGTGGTGTCTCCATATGAGGGAAGATGTATTCACAACAAACAAACAAATCACTAAAGAAAATATAAAACATGAATATGTTAGTCATGCATATCTCTGCAGGAAAAAAAACAGCTTTTCAAATACTCCAACCATATTGTAACCCTTTCAAAACACTCATTTGAGCTTTTTTGGTTTCCTTAGCATATAATGTCTGTCGTGACGTGTTGTCCATCTGTTTGTCTGAAAACTTTTTACATTTTCAACTTCTCTAGAACCACTGGGCCAATTTTACCCAATTCATATAGAAATATGTACATTTGTATGTCAGACTCAGTCCATCTGTCTCAATAAATTTAACCTTGGTTATCACGGTCATATCTACTGAATGAGAAGAGACATTCATATTAAACTTATGTATTAGTATATTTACCTGTGAGAATGGCATGGTTTTTTTTTTTTTTTTACATGTGACCTTGAAGTTTGACCAACTTGCAAAAAAATTAAATTGTTATAAATTCATCATTTTGAAAGAGAAAAGTTAGGGCATTCATATCATAATGCATGTATATTATTACCTGTGATAAGACCTTTCCAAATAAATCATGACTTTTACACTGTGACCTTGACCTTGAAGCGATCAAGCCTAACCTACTTTTCAAAAATGTTGCATTTGCTTATAACTTTTGATTGAGATGAGATATGACTCTCACATTTGACATGTACATAAATTACTCATAAGAATTCAAGGTGTTTCCCAGCATGCGATGTTTTTTTATGCGCCCGAATTTTTTCGGGGCCCTTATTGTTTTTGTCCTGTCTGTTTGTCTGTTTGTCTGTTTTCAACTTTAACTTTGGCCAAAACTTTTGAACCGTTAGAGATAGAGACTTCATATTTAATATGCATACTCCTCTAATAAAGTTCTTTCAAATGACATCAAGGTCAATGACCTTGTGACGTTGACTGTGACCTCTATGCTAAAGATAGGTTTTTCAACTGTTTGTCATAACTTTTGAACCATAAGAAATAGAGACTTCATAATTAGTATGCATACACCTCTAATAAAGTTCTTTCAAATGACATCAGGGTCAATGACCTTGTGACCTTGACTGTGACCTATATGCTAAAAATAGGTTTTTCAACTGTTTGTTATAACTTTTGAACCATAGGACATAGGGACTTTATATTTGGTATGCATACTCTAAAAAAGTTCTTTCAAACAACACCAAGGTCAATGACCATGTGACCTTGACTGTGACCTTTATACTTAAAATAGCTTTTTCCACTTTTTGCCATAACCTTTGAACCATAGAAGATAGGGACTTCATATTTGGTATGCATACCCCACTAATTAAGTTCCTTCAAATGACATCAAGGTCAATGACCTTGTGACCTTGACTGTGACCTATATGCTAAAAATAGCTTTTTCCACTTTTTGCCATAACTTTTGAACCATAAGAGATAAGGACTTCATATTTAGTATGCATACTCCACTAATAAAGTTCTTTCAAACAACACCAAGGTCAATGACCATGTGACCTTGACTGTGACCTTTATACTTAAAATAGCTTTTTCCACTGTTTGTCATAACTTTTGAACCATAGAAGATAGGGACTTCATATTTGATATTCTTACTCCACTAATAGAGTCCTTTCAAATGACATCAAGGTCAATGACCTTGTGACCTTTACTGTGACCTATATGCTAAAAATAGCTTTTTCGAACTTTGTTGACGCCGGGCGCATAGTGTTTCACAAACACATCTTGTTAACCCTTGAGGTTGATGTTTTACATAACTTTCAAAATATTTAACTCTCCTAAAAGATGATTAGGCTTCTGAGTAACACTAAGGAAGACTTCAAGGAAGACAGGGCTTTTTGCACAAAAAACGTCATTTTTCAACCCACATTTGACCCCCCGGGGCAAAATCTAAATTCCAAAACCTTACTGCACATCTACATGACCCCACCAACCATCTCCCAAAAGATGATTAGGCTGCTGAGTAAAATGTAAGAGGAGTTCAGGGAAAACAGGGCTCTTTGTATGAAAAACGTTATTTTTCGACACCCATTTGATCCCCTGGGGCAAAATCTTAATTCCGAAACCTTACTGCACATGTACATGACACCACCAACCATCTCCCAAAAGGTGATTAGGCTGCTGAGTAAAATGTAGAAGGAGCTCAGGGAAGACGGGACTTTTTGCACAAAAAACGTCATTTTTCGACCCCCATTTGACCCCCCGGGGCAAAATCTAAATTCCAAAACCTTACTGCACAGCTACATGTCACCACTAATCATCCCACAAAAGATGACTAGGCTGCTAAGTAAAATATAAGAGGAGTTCAGGGTATATGGGGCTTTTTACATAAAAAACCTCATTTTTCGACCCCCATTTGACCCCCCGGGGCAAAATTAAAATTCCGAAACCTTACTGCACATCTACATGACACCACCAACCATCCCCCAAAAGGTGATTTGGCTGCTGAGTAAAATGTAGAAGGAGTTCAGGGAAGACGGGACTTTTTGCACAAAAAACGTCATTTTTCGACCCCCATTTGACACCCCGGGGCAAATTCAAAATTTTGAAACCTTACTGCACATCTACATGACACCACTAATCATCCAACAAAAGATGATTAGGCTGCTAAGTAAAATGTAAGAGGAGTTCAGGGAAGATAGGGCTTTTTGCATAAAAAACGTCATTTTTCGACCCCCATTTGACCCCCCGGGGCAAAATTAAAATTCCGAAACCTTACTGCACATCTACATGACACCACCAACCATCCCCCAAAAGGTGATTTGGCTGCTGAGTAAAATGTAGAAGGAGTTCAGGGAAGATGGGACTTTTTGCACAAAAAACGTCATTTTTCGACCCCCATTTGACCCCTCGGGGCAAAATCTAAATTCCAAAACCCTACTGCACATCTACTTGTCACCACTAATCATCCCACAAAAGATGATTAGGCTGCTAAGTAAAATGTAAGAGGAGTTCAGGGTATATGGGGCTTTTTACATAAAAAACATCATTTTTCGACCCCCATTTGACCCCCCGGGGCAAAATTAAAATTCCGAAACCTTACTGCACATCTACATGAGACCACCAACCATATCCCACAAGGTGATTTGGCTGCTGAGTAAAATGTAGAAGGAGTTCAGGGAAGACGGGACTTTTTGCACAAAAAACGTCATTTTTCGACCCCCATTTGACCCCCCGGGGCAAAATCAAAATTCTGAAACCTTACTGCACATCTACATGACACCACTAATCATCCAACAAAAGATGATTAGGCTGCTAAGTAAAATGTAAGAGGAGTTCAGGGAAGATAGGGCTTTTTGCATAAAAAACGTCATTTTTCGACCCCCATTTGACCCCCCGGGGCAAAATCAAAATTCCGAAACCTTACTGCACATCTACATGACACCACCAATCATCCCCCAAAAGGTGATTAGGCTGCTGAGTAAAATGTAGAAGGAGTTCAGGGAAGACGGGACTTTTTGCACAAAAAACGTCATTTTTCGACCCCCATTTGACCCCCCGGGGCAAAATCAAAATTCCGAAACCTTACTGCACATCTACATGACACCACCAACCATCTCTTAAAAGATGATTAAGCTACTGTGTAAAATGTAGGAGGAGTTCAGGGAAGAAAAGTGTGACAGACGGACGGACGGACGGACGGACGGACGGACATGAGTAACAACAATATACCCGAACTTTCTTTAGAAAGTGCGGGTATAAAAAAAAAAAGAAAAAAAAAAGAAGGATCGATCGAGATTCGATCCCGGGACCTCTCCCATGTGATACGAGAGACATACCACTGGACCACGGAGTCGCTTTACGTGGATGCAAGTTTATGCAGAAATGAAGTCACATACATGTATATATTAGTGTTCGGTATTCTCAAAATTTTACACAATCCATGGTGTTTGATTTATTTAGCCTTTATTAAACAGTTCTAATAGACGTAATAAGAACATAAAGTCCGCCGAGAACCTGTTTTATACGCAATAACTCTCCTCATGCCCCTGTGCTAAAAATAGCGACATTTAATACTATAAATACTAATAAAACAAACGGGGCGGGGCACTTTGAGAGGGGCGAGAGACGTCCTAGGGAGTTTTGGTATAAAATTACGTTGCATAAGCTCAAAATCTTCTTGTAATATCGCCCGGAAATGATAGTGTTACACACAGACAGAATGTATAAATTTACGACCTTGAACTTTGACCTTTTGACCTCAAAATCAATAGGGGTCTTCATTAGGCCACAGGGAGTTGTTATGTAAAATTTCATTGCGATAGCTCAAATGGTTCTAGAGATATCGTGTGGAAACGAAAGTGTTTTAACAGACAGAATTTGCTTATCTATGACCTTGACCTTTGACCTTTTGACCTCAAAATCAATAGGGGTCTTCTCTAGTCCATAGGGAGTTGCTATGCAAAATTTCATTGCAAAAGCTCAAAGGGTTCTCGAGATATCGTGTGGAAACGAAAGCGTTACAGACAGACAGAAAGACGGACGGACGGACGGACGGACGGACAAACCCAAATTAATATCCCCCACTTTTCAAGCGGGGGACAAAAAGCATAGTTTTTTTTAAAGTGAGGAATGGTGACATAAAGTGTAAAAGAAAGTCGTGGATCAGAAAGTCTCCTTTCTATTTTTTTTATACGGAATTGTCAATTATAGCGAGCAGCGACGCTCGTAACTGCGAGCTCTAACGACAACGCCTGGGCGAAGAGAAAATTCGGACTACTGCACATTCATTCTTTAAAATTTTTTGCCGCAGTAATTTTGACCCACAATGCATCACTTAGCAAAGTTGCGTTCTCGCAAGAATGACGGCAAATGTTCAACAAAAAGTTTACTCGCCTTGATGGATACATATTGAAGATATATTGTATAAGTAACTTTTTTCATTAACTTTCAGCACTATTCAGTTTTTTTTTGTATTTGTAACTTACATACGACGTCATGTGACGTCAGAGTCTAGACGCACCAAATGTCACGTGCGGTTTGACGAGCCCGATCTAAATTAAAACAAAAGAAGAGTTTGCGTTCGCTCTAACGGACGCACCGTCAACATATTAGGGAAGGTCATATATTAAACTTAACAAAATCTTTAGTTGAAGTTCCTCCAAATGTTTCTCCTTTATAGCTGTTTATCTTTCCGAAAAGTACATAAAGATACATGCAGGGTTTTGGTAGAGCATTTGATGGACCCTGCAAAACATCTTTTTAAAGAACTTTGTGAAGAGTGTGATTCAGGTATGTAAAGGAGAGATCAAACCTACCTTGGTTGACTGGAATATAAATGTAAATTCAGTGTTTTCTCATTAACTTGTATACTTATACATAGTCTTTAAGAGTTCAATAACTTGATACCTATATTTTCAAGATTTTGCTTTCCATCTTAAATTTTTGTCAATGAGTAGAGATTTCCACCAGGGAAGCTCTTTATTTGGTATCAAAATAATATGTCTGACAAACATCGATTGCAAAATGAAATACTTTGTATTGAGAAACGCTAAATCATAAACATAATGAATATTTCAGACATCCCTTATAAAATATGTTTTATGGCAAAATATGTTATGGAAAAAAGGTGTATATCAGAATATACAATATGACAAAGGAAAACAGTTTATGTAATTATATAAAGGAGATTAAGCCAACGAACTATAACAATTAAAGGTTAAGGTAAATGTTATAATATACAATTTTAACTTAAAAACATGTATAAACCTGAAAAGCAAGATTTAACACTTTATTCTATTAAAACTGGCAAAAGCGTAAATTTTAAAGTTTTGAAAGAAATGTTAAAGTTAAGTACATCTACCAGAAGGAAAGTGTTGTTGTCACAGTGTTCTTTTTAACTTCAACACAGTTAGGCGTTAGTTAGTACATTGTAACTTCCTACAGCATAAAGTCCGACAGACAAGATGTTAACGTTTCCGCTTTCCCCTTCCTTTTATTTGTCTGACGTACTGTGTGGACGAAGTTTTCATAGTCACCAGAACTTGAGATAATTAAACATTTCAATATGTTGCTACTCTTGCAAACTCTCGTAATTATTTACTTAAGTAAGTGTGTCCTTCTTTAAAGGATAAAATGGAAGGAGTGATCTTTCCTTGAACATTTATAGTTAACTTTGAACATTGTAAACATGTATCACATTCATGGTTTATGCCTATTGATATAAAATATCGGTGTGATTTTTTTCACCAGTTTCAGAAATCCCTAAGACAGATTCAAAACCGAAGCGGAATGAAAACAGACTTAAAGGTAGGCTTTTCTATATAATAAACATACTTTTTTTTCTCTATTTACAAAAAGATACATGTAATTTACAATCACTAACATAATCAAATTAAATGATATTAAAAGATTGCTGTAGTTCTGTGTTCGTGGTTTATACCCAATGATATAAAATATCGATGTGATTTTTTTCAAGTTTCAGAAATCTCTAAGGCCAATTTAAAACCTAAGCGGAATGAACACAAACTTAAAGGTAGGATTTTCTAGGTATTAAACATACTTTATTTACAAAAAATTACAACCACTTACTTATCACAAATATGATTACGATATTTTTTGCAATAATGAATTATATTGATGTAGTTTTGATGTCTATATAATTATATAGTAGTACGCGATTTGAAGCAAGGCAAACATATTCTTTGCAAAAAAGTGCTTATAAGATATACTGCTTGAGTCAAATAGAATACATTATCTAAACGTAATTAAAACATACGTACATAGCAAAACAGGTCCTTCATTGTATAATTATAAAGGTTACCAGAAAAATATCGATGGGTTCGAAAAAGCTATAACACAATTTTTTCAGCATTTCAGTAAACATTTATGTATATTTTGTATACTCTATTTAAAATCCACAATTTGCAAATGTCAAAATTATTTGTTTATGAAATAGCATGTACATTCTTAAATGGGTAAGGATGATCGTTTCTTATATATAGTTGGCAGCAGACTGTGCCACAATAAACATGTGTCTCTGCATAAAGTATGCTTTATCTCTACCGTGTGTTCAACCAGAAGTCTCTGTCGAGACCGTAGCTCTACTGGTTTGTACTTATCAAAAACCATTGCACTATTTTATGTATCTTTGTGTAGTCTACTTGTGTGCCAACTTATTTTGAAATCAAACTAAACCTGTAGAAGGAGTAGCGTTTTAAAGGAATTTCACAGAAAATTCTATTTTTAGTAACCATGGTAACACCGTTCATCGAAATCAAAAACCGATAATTAGAATTATGTATCTAAGTGTAGTCTACTTGTGTGCCAAATTATATTGAAATCAGACCAAAACTGTAGAAGGAGTAGCATTTTTAAGGAATTTCACAGAAAATTCTATTTTTAGTAACCATGGCAACACCGTTCATCGAAATCAAAAACCGATGCACTATTCTATGTATCTTAGTGTAGTCTACTTGTGTGCCAAGTTATATTGAAATCAGACCAAAACTGTAGAAGGAGTAGCGTTTTAAAGGAATTTCACAGAAAATTCTATTTTTAGTAACCATGGCAACACCGTTCACCGAAATCAAAAACCGATGCACTATTCTATGTATCTTAGTGTAGTCTACTTGTGTGCCAAGTTATATTGAAATCAGACCAAAACTGTAGAAGGACTAGCGTTTTAATGGAATTTCACAGAAAATTCAATTTTTAGTAACCATGGCAACACCGTTCATCCAAATCAAAACCGATGCACTAAATTATGTTTCTAAGCGTAGTCTACTTGTGTGCCAAGTTATATTGAAATCAGACCAAAACTGTAGAAAGAGTAGCGTTTTTATGGAATTTCACAGGAAATTCTATTTTTAGTAACCATGGCAACACCGTTCACCGAAATCAAAAACCAATGCACTATTCTGTGTATCTTAGTGTAGTCTACTTGTGTGCCAAGTTATACTAAAATCAGACCAAAACTGTAGAAGGAGTAGCGTTTTAAAGGAATTTCACAGAAAATTCTATTTTTAGTAACCATGGCAACACCGTTCATCGAAATTAAAAACCGATGCACTATTCTATGTATCTTAGAGTAGTCTACTTGTGTGCCAAGTGATGTTGAAATCAGACCAAAACTGTAGAAGGAGTAGCGTTTTTAAGGAATTTCACAGAAAATTCTATTTTTAGTAACCATGGCAACACCGTTCATCGAAATTAAAAACCGATGCACTATTCTATGTATCTTAGTGTAGTCTACTTGTGTGCCAAGTAATATTGAAATCAGACTAAAATTGTAGGAGGAGTAGCGTTTTGAAAAATTGTTTACAGACAGACGGACAGACAGACAGACAGACAGGACGGACGGACGCGGACGCATTACTATCGCATAAGCTCTTCTGGTCTCTGACCAGTAGAGCTAAAAATGTAGCTATTAAAATAATGAGAAGTATAACTTTTGGGGCTTGTTGATAGCCTTCTTATGGAACTGTAGGTTGTGACAAAGGAGCACGTGGAAACTGCAAAAATACTGGAAGAAAGAAGGGAAACGTTCAGAGCTGTCGCTGTGATTTACCCTGCATAAAACTTGATGACTGTTGTCACGACTTCATTGAAACATGCGGAGAAAGTAAGACAAAGTACATGTACTTCATGATACAGTAAAACTCGGTTATATCGAAGTCACTGGGGCCTATGAAATTACTTTGCTATATCCCTAATTCGTTATATCCATATAAGAAATTCGTTAAATTTATATACTCAGTAGCTGGGATCCAAGAGATTCGTTTTATTACCAAGCAAGTTTTACTGTAGGGTTCTTTGTATTAATAATATAATTTATATATACTACATGTATTATGCCATTAAGTATTTTGCCACTAAACGTAAATTAAAAAAAATCAAAAAATTTTAGGTCATTTAAAAGTATATATACAGTTATGTGCGTGTATTGTTTAAAATTGTTACATTTTTAACACTATAAAAGATATGATTTCATATGTATACAAGACAAAAAAAATATTCCTACCGGGTATGTTAACAAAAAATATATTTTCGTTTCTCTTAATTTTAGTACCGACTGGTAACGGTCGCGATGTATTGACCACTGGTTTGTTGAAACCTCGACTTACAACTCAGAAAGAAGTCAGAGTTCCGTCAAGGACTCAATTTTTCACAACTCATCCTGCAACTGTCAAAATGATTCCAGGGCCTTCACTCTCCACTACAGAGATTACAATGAAGTCGACATTGAAAGTAGCTTTAGATACAACTTACCCTGTGTCATCACGCACAGGAGCATACTGTTCTCAGTCACTTACACCGGAAACAACAACACCGCTCACAACACAGCTGATGACGTCATTGAAAATTTTTCCCGCTATTAAAAATAACATAAATCAAACTACCACAGTTTTTGATAAGTCAACAACAGTTCAAGACGACGTCATTAAACATGTGACGATAATAAAGATTTTGTCGACACGCGGTATGTACAGTTATATCAAAGAATTGTAAATAAAAAAAAAGAATTTCTCCAAGGTTTCAACACTCGCAAAAGATGGGAATATTTCTGGCTTATTTACGAATTGTAAGAAATAGTAAATTACATACGGTGATTTTATTAACGACCGACAATTGGTTTTAGAAATGGCTTGCTTGCAAAAACAATAATTTTTTTCTTAATTAAGCAAGCATTTTAAAATTTCTAAACATACTGACTTCTGAGCTGGGTTTAATATTTTGAGGTTAGGCAACAGTGATCAGTTATTTCTGTGAAAAATGGTGTTGGATCCGTCCCATAACATTTTACACCTAGTTCTATGCAATAATCGGTAAATTAAGGACATATGCAACGTACTACACCAACTGATAATTTTTCAAGATATTCTTAATTTAAAAAAAAAAACAATAGTAATCATTAGATACACACAAATTAAAAAAACCAAGCATGCACAAACAGGGGTTTTGAATAGATATCAACTGAAAAATCTTAAATTATTCATAGAAAAGATTTACGAAAATACTAGATATTTTTTCATCCACAATTTGATTAAGAGGTGTACAGCACCATATACAGACATTAAATGAGTCTTAAAAGTATCGAAATTCAACTCCAAAGAAAAAGAATACAAGCAAATTCAAAGAATTGTGGTCCCTCGCTTTCGGTGTCTTTGTTTGTGAGATGTCATTTTTAGCCGGGCTTATTGCTCAAAGAGCAATTGCCGGTGTAACGTTGAATATTGACCCGAGTTGAAAATTGACCCGGGAGTCATTTTTCAACGTTGAATATTGAACCGGGGTCATTTTTCAACGTTGAATATTGAGACCAAAAGTCGTTGAATTTATACCCGGGGTCATTTTTCAACAGCTTGATATTTTTTTTCTTACCCCGGATGACGTCCACAAGTTGAAAATTGACCCTGTTGAATATTGACCCCACCTCAAAGTTTGAACATCTTTTTTAGCTGGGAAGTTGTTTTACGGGATTTATCAGTATCACTTTATTTCTATTCCGGTTTCCATTTTTTTTTTTCAAGAATACTAGAAATAAACATACAGTTTCCCCCGTGTATACATGTACATTTTGAACAGTGTACGGTTTTAGATATCTTCATGACAACTTTATTTTTGACAATACTTTCCAAAATCCATGGCATCCATAAATAACTACAAAACAACAAATAGGGCATAAAACAAAAATCTTAAAATTCTGCAATCTAGAAAGTAGCCCTATATATATTGATCAGGTGAGTGGAACATCCCATCTAGTCAAATTCAGTATAAAAATAACAAAATTATTCTAAAACATTCTTATTCTATAGAATGTGATTCCTATTCGATTATTTGTTATTTCTATTCCATTATTTGTTACATGTATTTGTATTTGATAAATTGCTATTCCAATTACAGGAAATGTGACAATACGATTCATATATCATAAAATTTACATATTTTTTTTCTCGAAAACACTCGTTTCCTATTCGATGTCATTAATATTTAAAACAAACGGTTGCTAGTCGCTAATTTTGTCATTCCTATTCCATATTTTTTTTAATTCGTTAATTATTTGGTTTATATGCAATAAAGTTGTTCGAAAACATACTAGCATCCATTTTTATTCGAAAAAATTTGATTCCTATTCGATAAACTTCTCATCTTATTACCGGTACATAATTTTATCTCTGTTCTCCTATGCGATGTTTTTTTTCTTTTTCAATAATTGCCATGACTGCATTCTGGGAAATATGACAAATTAAACTAGAATTGGCTGTAAACTCAATTAAATAGGAATGTAAAGTTTCACATTATTATCGAATTTAAATCATTTTATCACATAGATTGAGAAAACAAAATTTGAACATTCTGGGAATAAGGCACAAGTTTTTTTCTATTCAAGACTTAGAGACTAGGGATTCAGCATAGATTAAGCTGTTGCTGTTTAATATGTGTTTCGTTTTATACATTGATGGAGTAATTATAGAGGATTTAGTTATTCAGAATGCTGATATAATTATTTGATTATGCCTCGCATCAATTTTTGACAAAGATATCCAATATGCTTTAATATGAAGTACATGTAGATCCTAATTAAAGACTTCAAGGCATTGTCACGTTTCATCAATTACGGAAAATTAAAAAAAATATTAATACAAGTTGTAGTAATTTTTTTTTTTCAGAAACATCAAGTTATATTCTATATTATCTTTAATTGAGAAATCAATACTTTTTCTGTTTTTACAAAAAATTATCTCCATTTTAACACTTGTTCTATGAGAAAACCAGGCAGGGGGGGGGGGGATCGATGTCACTCACTTTAATGAATTTTTCTAAAAGTACCCCTACAATATAGCATATGGTCACAAGAAAAAAGTTAATATGCATTTCAGATTCTATAAATAGTAACTCAAGTCTTTATGCTGTTATAAACGTAATCATGTGATCAAGTCAGAGAGCTTAGAATAAAAGTTGATATCACCTTTTCGTGCTAAATAGGTGCTATCACCTATTTGAATAAGTGGTATCACCTATTCTACCACGATTATTCAAAACATGAAAGGAAGCCGCCGGACATTATTCTCCAATAGATCACGAACGTCATCAAAAAATTATCAGATCAGAAACATGTATCAAATTAAAAATATTCAAATGCATGTTTGACTGTAGAATGAAATACTTGTTTAGACCGCATCGATGTCGTCTTTATATGAAATAAACACTGTAAATTTCATAAAGTTGCTGATGAAGACGGTTTTTATAGCTAAGCGGGGCTATTCCACAGACCTCCCTACACATTAAACAACGTGATTTTAGCAGTAAAACAGGAACATGATTTCGTTATTGTATACTCGTTTTAACTGATCAATACATATAACGAACAAATTTGTAATTTAAAAAAGGCTATTTTCAATGTAACGAAAGCTCAGATCGTCTGCATTCCTACAACAGGTAAGCAAACAAATTGTACCTCTGGTGTTAAATAAAACAGCGTAATCGAGACATGGTGACCTAATTCGTTTCTCTATAGAGGAAACGATCAGCCGTATTTATCGGTCTTGGTAGAATAGAAATAATGTCCTTGTTGTCGTGAATGATGCAGAATAACCTCCTCGGTCTCGAAATGTTGTTTGAAATATAAAAGCCTCGGCTAACGCCTCGGCTTTTATCTTTCAAACAACATTTCTCGACCTCGGAGGTTATTCTGCAACATTCACGAAAACGCGGACTTTATTTCTTAATTCGAAAAGGTGATTTTACCTATTTGAGTTTCTTACAACAGTCATTAATGAATGATCCCTATAAAATATAGATTACCATTGGATTCAAGGAAATTCGGACTACACAGTTTTCATGCGTTTTCTACGATTATCTTGTTGTTTACTTGATATATAAGTGAATTTAATTAATTTGTAAGCAAAAAAAAAAAACTACAGCTGTTCGACAGGAAAAGGTGATATCACCTAATCGAATAGGCGATATCATCAATTCGAATAAGTGATATCACTTTTTGAATTGGTGATATCACAAATTCTAATCAAATAGGTGATATCAGCTATTGGAACAGGTGATTTCACTTATTCAAATAGGGGATATTACTTTTTCAAGTGAATACCAAAACGGGGCCTCCTACCTATGAATTAAGTCACAGTAGTTAAAACCCAATCATAAATTTGTGTTTTTATGCTGTTGAATTTTGAACCGGTTTCATGATCAAAATTCCACGACCCGGCTCAGTTTTCAACGGATTAGGGTCTAAATTCAACACCTTTGGTCTCAGTATTCAACATTGAAAATTGACCCCCGGGTCAATTTTCAACCCGGGTCAAAATTCAACGTTACACCGGCTTATGTGATCCTGTTCAAGGCAGGATGTTAACCCAATAGTCGCCATTTTAAAGTTACGTGCAAAAATTTAGTTCTTACTCTCAACCGCTTTTGAGATAATACAAACGCTAAATAAAGCAATAAAAATAAAACGAAGTTTTATCTATATAAAATAAACATTTGTAGTAATGACTTTGAAAACTTCATAAGTCAAAGAACATAGTTCATTTTTGATAATCAGTGTTACCGTAGTTCTCTACACATACGAGGTAAAGCAGGAGAGGGAACCAGACTGGCCTGTTTGTTTACATTCAGTTGCGGTACCAGATTAATTCTGATTCTGACAAAATCGGACCATGGTATTAGGATTGAAAAACTCACTGTCAGTCAGTGTCTTATAATTTATATTGATAGTTTTAAGATAATTTTTTCATCAGAATATAAACGTGATTCATGTAAGAAATCCATTCTACTCTGTAAATGAGCCTGGCTCTCTGTACTTCTGAGTACTTTGATTAGACATATTGTGCCAAATATGAACATCCTATCTTATGTCATTTAGAAATTATTACCGAAGTTGAATTTTTTAAAAATAAGGTCAATCGTGAAGGTCAAGGTCAAGGAGTAAGAAATCATAGCATGCACGGAAATATCTTGTCACAGGTAATGCACATGTTAATTATGAAAGCCCTATCTCTTCTCAATCAAAAGTTATAATGAGCAAGATGTGTTTGTTTAACACTGATGACACCATAAGGCAACATAGCGAAGATTAAACGTTTATGAAATGCAAATTAAATATATTGTTACCAGATGTAGGGTCTTCTCACAAGAAATACGATTGTGAAATACGAAAGACCTAGCACCACCTGTACAAAAGTTATGGCCAAGGATAAGTTTTAGAAAGGTATGTCAAACTCCAAGGTCAAAGGGTCAAAGTTGTTGGTTTCTAAAGAAAGGTCTTGTCACAAGGATTACATATGTAAAGTATGAAAGCCCTAGCCCTTACCGTTCAAAAGTTATAGCCAAGGTTAAAGTTTTTAAAAAGTAGGTCAAGGGGTCAAAGTTCTTGATATCCAATGAAAGGTTTTGTCACAAGAGTTAAATATGTGGAGTGTGGGGGCCCTAGCCCTAACCCTTCAAAAGTTATGGCCAAAGTTATAGTTTTTAAATAGTAGGTCAAACTCAAAGGTCAAAGTCAGAGGGTCAAAGTTTTTGTTATCCAATGAAAGGTCTTGTCTCAAGGAATAAATATGTGAAGTATGAAAGCCTTAGCCCTTACTGTTTAAACGATATGGCCAAGGTTAAAGTTTTTAAAAAGTAGCTGAAACTCCAAAGTCAAAGGGTCAAAGTTCTTGATATCCAAAGAAAGTCTTATCACAAGGAATAATTATATGGAGTGTGAAAGCCTTAGCACTTACTGTTGAAAAATTATGGCCAAGGTTAAAGTTTTTAAAAAGTAGGTCAAACTCCAAGGTCAAGGTCAGAGAGTCAAAGTTCTTTTTCAAATGAAAGGTCTTGTAACAAGGATTTAATAATTATATGAAGTATGAAAGCCCTAGCCTTTAACGTTCAAAAGTTATGGCAAAGATTAATGTTTTTTCAAAAGTACGAAAATCTCCAAGGACAAGGTCAAAAGGTCAAAGCTGGTCGTATCCAAAAAGGCCTTGCCACAAAGAATACATGTGTGAAATATGAAAGTCCTAGTATCTACCGTTCAAAAGTTATGGCCAAAGTAAAAGTTAAAAATTTTTGTGTAAAAGTGGGTCAAACTCCAAGGTCAAGGTCAAATTTGGTGGTACCCAAAGAAAGGTCTTGTCACAAGGAATACACATGTGAAATATGAAAGTCATATCCCCACTAAATCAAAAGCTATAGGCAAGGTTAAAGTTTTTGTGACGGACGGACAGACGAATGAGATTTAATGTCCCCTCGCTTTCGAGAAAGCGGGGGACAATAAAGTTCAAAATACGTTCGTATGTCCATAAAACTGACCAAGCAGACATTGAAGTTTTTGTCCCTGGGTCTGAAGATTTTAGGGTTGTTTTGGAAATGTGATCATTTACCATATCTGTGAAAAAAAATTAATGATAATTGTAACATTTCTGGTTTTCCGAGATCAAATATGCTTTTAAATGGAATTTTGTAATTGTATTTCATATATTATTATTACAAGTATACAATGCCAAGGTTTTACTGATATTGTATGACGGCTTTTTTATATTTATTTTTGTTTAACGCAGCAACGTTCAAGTATATTTGCAAATGTATTCAATTTTTCTTTTAGTTTCAACAATCGACTCAATTCAAGAACAGAACATAACGTTGAAAAGAGAAATCACGCCAAATATGATTAATTCAAGTAGCCATGAATTTGGCAATACAGGCTTGTATATTTTTGTCTCTTTGTTATATGACAATCGTCCCAAGGGAGTGATGCATTGTTCATCACATTATCATATACATGTACCTTGATAGACTCTATGAATATTTCCCATCATTTGGTTTTAATTTTTATTGTGAAAAGAAATTATTTTATTTTTAAAGGAATGGAGACCAGACAAGTCTTACTTATTGGCGTTTTTTCCGCCGCTGCAGCCACCAGTACAGCATTACTTGGTTGTCTACTGTGTTGTGTTGTCCGAAGAAGAAAAAGACAAAAAAGACAGAAGAATTACAAAGATTCGGTATATTAGTTACATATTTACAAACATTACTTTGAAGATAATTTTTCATATGTTTCATTGATTGTACTTCAAAATTATATACAATGAAATACTTAAAATATCCACAAAATGATTGCCTGACCACAACTGGGCGAATTTCATAGTTGTATGTCACAATTACGTTGACATAACTTGTTCAATATTGTATTATTTCTGGTAGAATAACACCAGGCCCCAAGACCATAAACTATATAAGTACAGACTTAAGTAAAAATTATATTTTGATTTTTAATATCTTTAGTTTTATTTTACTTTTTAGCTTTAAAAAAATGTAATTGTTCATAACACTTCAATTCAAACATATTATAAAACCAGAAGTCTCTGTCGAGACTGTAGCTCTACTGGTATGTATTTATAACAAAGGAAGAGAAATGAAGCCATTGCCATCAGACCAAAACTGTAGAAGGAGTAGCGTTTTAAAGGAATTTCACAGAAAATTCTGTTTTTAGTAACCATGGCAACACCGTTCATTGAAATCAAAAACCGATCCACTAAATTATGTATCTTAGTGTAGTCTACTTGTGTGCCATGTTATTTTGAAATCAGTCCAAAACTGTAGGAGAAGTAGCGTTTAATGAATTTCACAGAAATTTCTATTTTTAGTAACCATGGCAACACCGTTCATCCAAATCCAAAACCGATGCACTAAATTATGTTTCTAAGCGTAGTCTACTTGTGTGCCAAGTAATATTGAAATCAGTACAAAAGTTGTAGGACGAGTAACGTTTTAAAGTAATTTTACAGAAATTTCTAATTTTAGTAACCATGGCAAAACCGTTCATCGAAATCCAAAACCGATGCACTTAATTATGTATCTTAATGTAGTCTACTTGTGTGCCAAGTAATAATGAAATCAAACAAAAACTGTAGGAGTAGTAGCGTTTTAATAGAAGTTCACCAAAATTTCTATTTTTAGTAACCATGGTAACACCGTTCATCGAAAATCGAAAACGGTTGAACAAAATTATGTATCTTAGTATAGTCTACTTTTGTGCCAAGTTATACTGAAATCAGACTAAAACTGTAAGAGGAGTAGTATTTTGAAAGCATTTCACTGAAATTTCTATTTTTAGTAACCACGGCAACACCTTTCATTGGAATCAAAAATCGATGCACAGAATTATGTATCTTAGTATAGTCTACTTGTGTGCCAAATTATATTGAAATCGGACCAAAACTGTAGGAGTAGCATTTTGAAAAATTGTTTACAGACAGACAGACGGACGGACGACGGACGCATTACTATTGCACAAGCTCTTCTGGTCTCTGACCAGTAGAGCTAAAAATATTTCATTTTCAAAATTATATGGAGAGTTGTATCGATTTGAAATGTTGACTTTATAGTATGTTCTCACTTTATGGTCTTGAGGTCAGGATAAGTCTTAAAGTATGTAAGAAAGTTTTTAATCTATATAAATCTCTAAGGTATACACATGGAAGAAATACATGAATTAATATTTCATATAGAAATTATGATATTACATCCGATTTGAGATTTATTGTTGGAGAGAGAGAGAGAGAGAGAGTATTGCACCATCTTAAAATGGGCACTTGCAATACTCTCCTCGTTTGTTGTAAAATATTAATTTACAGTAAGTATAATTATGTATTGCGTACCAGTTTAAAGCTCATCTCAGGTTTATTGTAAAGAACATTCAGACTACAGTGTATGTATTGAGGATGACTTCAATCTTACTTAAGGAAGGCCCATACTTTTACGGATCCGATTTTAATTTTACACATCAATATAAAATTCTGATTAACACTTATCTATTGAAATCAAATCTGGGTGATTGAAAATAATTTTAAGCAAGTATATATTTGTTTATTAAAGTGTTATTGTGCATACAAAGCATTTAATATACCTTATTTATGGAAATTCACACTTTGCACTTTGTCCATAGGATCTATATGTTTTTGGTACGTACATAAAATTCTTAATTGCTTTAATGGACCTAAAGCTTTTTTAATTTTCTTTTAAGCAAGCTAACTTGAGATCTATTTTTATTGATTTTAAGTCGTATATCATCCATTTCATTTTTACTTTTTAAAAAATTTAGCAATGAACATGAAAAAATTGATATTCTAAAAAATTGGGTATACGTCTTCAAAAGACTGTCTTGTTAAAATTTTCTGGTTAATTAATCATAATAAAGTATGTTTTTGTTAACTTTAGGTAATTCTTAATAGTTTTAAACATCTAAACAGTTTAGATTTCGAGAATTAAAAAAAAAAGAAGATATTTTGAGATTTGTTTTGAAAGACATGGACAGATTCAGCGTCCATTTGTTAATGTTTTGCAATAAAGATTTCAAATATTCAATTGGCAAATTTTCGTAAGTTTTAACATAAATTTGATGTGATTTGGTGCATACCTAGATAAAATATGATATCACACTTCTTTATGTTCCATTTTGGCTGTTGATTTTTTAAAGGTATTTGCTCTGAGACATGTTGTACAAAAGTTAACCTGCAAAGTTATGGCTTTTGTGGGTGTTTTAGTTAGTTTAAGGTATTCAAATTAAAAAATTACCAGTTTGACAGAAAATTCTGAAAATACGGACCAACCGTATAAGGGCAATTAGGGAGATCTACAGCCTGATATATAAGAATTTTCATAAAAGCATGCGCATGCAAGTGTGCTTGCAAGAGCGCGCACGTGCAACACGAGAAATGTCCAATATAATTGATATAGACGTAACTTTTCATTTTTTTATGAAATGCTTTGAAACTCATAATATAAGGATATATTATAAGCATAGACAAGAGGGCATGGTCAAAATAGCAAGATCTCACGCGCATGCACGTGCACTTCTCTCTGATTGGCTGAAACTAAAGTTTCAATATCTTTCTTGCTTTCCGACAGAATCCTTTGAAATTTTCAACATGCTTATACATAATGAAGATCTACAGCATGATATATAAGAATTGCCATGAAAGCATGCGCATGCATGTGTGCTGCAATCTGATTGGCTGAAACATTAAATGCCTATAACTTTCTTAGTTTTCATGAAAACGGAATGAAATTTAGAATATGATTAGGTATAATGGATTCCTACATTATAGTACTATCATAATTAAGTGCCCGGAACATGCATGCATGCACGTGCGCACGCGAAATATGCAAAATGACCAATATATTTGAAAAACAGTAGCATGTATATTTTTAAAGATTTTTTTTATTCATTCTCACAAAATATAGATATGTTAATAGTTTAGAAAATATGCCATGATAATCTTGCATGTGCATGCACGTGCTTGCGCGTACAGTGCGTTAAATGACACATAGTTGATATCATTCAATTTGTAGCTTTTATAATTCTTTGATGAAATCCTTCGATACTGATCATATTTTAAAAATGTCTTACAGGAATTATGCACAAAAAGGGAGTTGGGGAGCGTTTGGGGAACATCTGTAACGGTCCCCGTTACAATTAGCACTAGTTAGTTTTAAGACGGAAGCTGTACATAAAACTGGACTTTGATCCCGATAGGGAACACTATTAAATCATAAGTTCACATTCGATCGGAATCGAAGTTCACTAATTGCATACTAGTAGAAAGGCATGCCCCTTCAATTTAGGTCTATGATGGATTCTGATTCTGTTTGTCAACTTTTTTGTTGTTTTCCGGACAGAAAGCCTAGATAATTTCGTTTTATGTGTTTGTTATATTTATCAATAATATCAAGAATCAATCAAAATTTTTTGAAAAATTTTCGGACAAGTGAAGATGAAGTTCGGACAAGTAAAAGTCTTTGTCACTTGTCCGAATGGACAAGTACGAAAAAAGTTATTGTGTAGCCCTGTGTTTGGTCACATTTTATAACTGTGAAATAAAATATCTCTTCTTTCTCAGTTTTCTACATTTTATAAATTTGTGTTCTATTGTTCTATGTGCCTCTGTATTTCCAATTTTTATTGCTTCTAGGTAATTTCTACGAACGTGAACTCATTATTATAGACAATGAAGGCAAATGTAAAGTTATACAAGATTTATTTTGTTGTTGGCGAACGCGGCCACGGCCTTAGGGCTGCCGGATGATAGATGGGCAAGCCCTAAAATCATTATACATTACATTAAACATTACATTATATGCATCACATTAAACATTATGCCACATTAACAATTTGAGGGCTTATAGTTTAAACCACTGTCCCAATGTGGAGCCCTCAAAGATATCATTATGCATTATTCAAAAATTGTGGCATCCATTATTAATGAATATACATTATTCATTATGCATACATTATGTATTTCATCATTAAACATTATTCATTATGCATATATTATGCATTTCATCATTATACATTATGACATTATACATTATGACATTAACATTATACATTATTGGCTTTATGATTGAGAAAGATAGACAAAATTATACTGGTACTGGGAACAGATACTCAGTATAATAATGCTATCAAATCAATGAAAGCCAAATGCGTCACGAAATATCGCCTTTGCTTATAATACACCTTTTTGAAAATAAAACAGCACTGTTCTTTTGCTTTTTCCGGCCGTGACGATGGAAAGCTTTTTTCAACTAGATTTCTCTTCTTCAATGAGATTGCAACAAACAACAGGCAAATACAAATCACACAGTCAATTCAGCATCATTTGTTGTACATGTATATTGGAAGAATTTAAAACTGCAAAATACAAATAAAACTACGGCAGAAAAGGTTAACTTCTGGTTAAAATAAATAATTACATACAAATGAATGCATACTTCCGAATAACGATGTTTTAAAAAAAATTAATTGGTTTCGAATATATGTAGTGGGTCATATTTGAATCCCGCCACTTGGTGGGCCACGGAAAATACGCCCAGTGACCTTGTAAATAAACGTCGCAGCCAAGTTGTGAATTTCCTGCGCTGTCCGTATACAAGTGTAGCTCGAAATTTGAAAGCCAATTAATCTCTAAAAAATTGAAAGTGCCGTTGAATTGTTCAAGGAAACTTAACCAGACCTGTAGGTCGCTCTTCATACCTGCATTAACCCTTATAAAATGAGACGGATGTTTAATTAATACCACACATGGCATCGCAAAAACGACGATTAAAGGCACAAGCTGCAGGAATGGCTTTAGCGCAGAAATTAAGAGACCCTACTAAGGACTGTAGCTCTTTTAATCTTATTTTAGTTTTTCCCAAAATTGTCTAGATCGTTTTCTTAAGTTCAATGGTTTTTTCTCCTGGTATACCTATAACCATTTTTCTGTGTCAATTTCTATACCGAGAAAAACCAATGAATGCGTAGGACCAACGGTTTTTTCCTCTGCTAGCGGAATTCCGAATTCAACAAGTATTCTGAACATTAGACATTAATAATTTACATACTTTGAAATCACTGACAGCAAAAATAAAATCGTCGAGGTAATGGTTTAACGTTTCTATGCCTGTTTTTGTGACAGTTACCCACTGTAAGAAATGAGCAAATTTTTCCCAAAGGGCTCAACTTGCCAAACAGCCCATAGGTAAACACATATCGTAATAAAATTTGTTATTGAATTTAAAACCAAATATTTACATTTCCAATGTCTTTGTCCGAGATAAAATTACCAATTGTAAATGTAATTTATTTCCTCATGAATGTTTTGGCGCGGTTCCAAAAAAAACCACGTGCAGGGCGGGACAACACCTAGAGAGAAGCAGGCTTGGAGCCCGTGGATTGGCGGAATCAAAGCATGTAAATATAAGGAATAACTGTCTTATTTTTCGAATTCATGAAGATGATCAATGGATTGGCTTGTGTGATAATTTTATGCATAAACGCCTTCGGCGTTTACGCAAATTATCACACAAGCCAATCCATTGATCACTTCATGAATTCGAAAAATAAGACAGTTATTCCTTAAATAACTCATGATCCGAAGGATGTACTGGTAATAACCGAAATGCTGATTTGACATCCGTTTTTGCAAGAAATGAGTTTTTACCTAATGCTGCAATCATTTCTAAAACTTCATTGAAAGGTGTGTAGTGAACCGTACAATAATCAGGATCGATAAAATCGTTTACACTATTTCCTTCAGGAAATGATAGATGATGAATTAAGCGCCAACCCCTGTCTTTTTTAGGAACGATACCTATAGGTGATATTCTAAAATTTTGCAAGGTACTTGATCAAATGGACCTGCGACTCGACCTAATGCAATTTCTTTGTCTATTTTTTGCTCAACTTCGTTCGGGTGTTGCGAAGTTGAAACTAAATTACTTCATGTCGATGAAAAACGCTGACCTGAATGTTTGATTTTAAAACCACTACTAAAACCCTCTTTTTTAATTCGATAGCATCTAAAGTTTTTGGATACAAATCCAGGAACAAAACCATATTATTCACATTAATAGGTGTTGTTCCTGGTTTTCTGATATTTGATGACTGTTCCAGAAGCGACGAAAAAGATGAGAGTTCTTTTCATTGTTAGACACGAGGGGTTTGTTTGAATTTTGATTTGTTTCTTGACACTTTGTTGCAGGGTACGTACCAGTACATTTCAAACAACTGTGACTATATTGACAATAAGGACGGACACAAAAGCCTTTGTTATTGAAATCGAAACAAGCTTTTTGTTGTGGTGTATTTTGTCTAGGGGCACTTGAAGAATTTATATATAAAAGCCACAATTCTTGGTCGATTTTGTTCCAGGGAATACAAGCATTTCTTGCATTCTTAAGGCGAATTCCCTCCAACCAAAACCTGTTGACCGGCTAGCAGCGGCTTTTACATTTGCCATATACTTAAGCAACTGTTGTGCTTGTTCTGAATGTGCACCCAAGTATATACTCATGAAAAAAAATGCGTCTAGCCATGTTTGAATGTCTAGAATCTTAATTTGACTAACTGGTTTGACAGACAACTGACCATTATATAAGACCAATTTGTTCTCTTGATCGTTGACTGGATGCCTATCAAGTAAAGTGTGCAATTCAATAAATTCACCTTTAACAATTTTCTGTTTTGTAGATTGCGGTACATGCATACCTAAGTCATCATCAGCGCTTGTTATTCAATTGCATTATTTAAGTCTAAACATGAAGCTAAATTGCTTGATTCCAAACTTAAAGGAACTAAATTAGTACCCTCTTTTGCCATGGTCTGTTTTAGGTTGATTACAACATCAATCTGTTGATCAGATTCGTCGCCTGCGGCCACTGTACTTGTTGAAACTCCAGAGTGTCCTGGTGTAGCTTCATCTTGTGGCTGTGCGATATCAGGCTAGTGTCTTGACTCTCAGTAATAATGGACTTGATGGTCTGTCTCAATTCGGGCAGGATTAGCTCCGATACTGATGAGGCTACTTCCTCGATGCTTATTCCCTATGTTGTAACTGGGGAAACTTTTGACTTTTTTCCCGGTAATCTGGCTTTTCCTGCAAATTTTCTTTTTTCTCTTGACGACTGAGGCTCCGCCTTGTGTGACGTCTGGCGAGCTTGCATTTTTTCTGAAAATCGCCCTTACGCACAGCTGATGTTGAAATAGGTTTACAACCGTTGTAGTATATGGTGACGTTATGAAAGTCAAAATTATGACGACACAATACCCAGGTACAGGAATAATTTTTCCCGCAGTTTTATCGGGTGCAAGTGAACTAATGTTACCATTGCTATAATAATCGGATTTATTTTGTAATGAAATAAATTGCATTATTCCATGTTTTGCCAAAATATCCTTTTATTAATTTTTACAGTTTCTTTTTCTGCTGTGGGTGGATTTATTGATTATTTGTTGATTTACGTCCTATTCAAGAAATTTTCACTCATGTAGGGACGTCACCATATACAGGTGAAGGACTTCAATTTTGACCTTTACTCGGCACTAAGGACAATTGAGCAGCGTGAGGTCTTTATCGTCCCAACTCCTGCAGTGACAAGGAACCTCGGTTTTAAGGTCTCATCCGAAGGAACCGCAACTTTAACTTCAAATGCCAAGCACATAGCGAAGGAACAGTTGCTGTTTTTATCGACTAAGATCAGTCACAGCCGAGATTCAAACTCACGAACTCTCGTTCATGGAGCAAGCTTTATACCGATTGCATGAGCTTCCGTGAACGGTGCTGTGGGTGGAGTAAGTTCTGAAAGCACTGATGGAGACTCTACTCTCATTGATAAAGAGTTCAATTTGAATAAATGAGAACCAATTTTGTCCATATAACTGAATATAATGAGATGATTCCAATTTTCTGATTTCCTTCTCCAATTTTGGGAAAAAATGACAGATTTCATCTGATAAATTGGTCAGACCCTTTCTCGTGTTTGGTTTTCTTGCTGTTCAACACAATGACTCTAAGGGCTTGCTCTTCTGATTTTTTTAAAACAAATCCCCTCTGATGCACAAAGCTACTACAATAAATCTCGCACCACGCTTAAAGACGTACAACACACTGGGGGAGATAACTCTTGCGATTTCAATTGAACGTTTGACGTGACGTCAAATTTAACGTCAAAAATAAAGCGTTAAAATGACGAGTAAAACGATCCCGATGTATATCAATCATAAAAGAAAAATGGGATATGGGGCTTGGCTGTGATAATGAGTACCATACTCAATCCATACGTATTTATTTTCAATTAACCCGATTAAACTCCGTAAAAAGCGAGACATAAAATACCATCCCTTAATGTTTATTTCATTTCATATACAATAAATTGTATTCTTGATCAAAGCGCAGCATTTTTTTTTATTCTGAACCGAAATTCTCATTATGTACAATATTGGCTATGTAACATTCCGATTAATGGTCTTCATTACAATTTGTGCATTTACGATATAAATATTGTTTTTCTTCTTTAATTAAATAAAACAACAAACTTTTTACAATGTAAAATCGATGTTGTTCTCAGACCCTTACTGATCAAAGAGGAACAACTCTGAAAATGTAGGAGATGTTTATTTTCCTCCCTTTATTCACGGTTTTCCAAATCAGATACATTTACAGCAAGACCTGATAAATCCGAAAATTGAATTCTATAGACCTCATATAAACAATTTAAGTATAGAATTGAAAAGAAATGTTCACTAGTACTGAAATTATCTGCATTTATGAATATCCTGTTGCAGCAAATCGTTTGACTCTCTGTCACTGTAAACAATGTCGGTTCGCATTTCCTCGAATCAGAACAAAACCTAGCCTATAAGATTTTTAAAAATATCAATGTGCGATTTGATATAAATTGAAATGTTTGATATTTTGAAGTTAATGTGGACGAAAACGGAATTTTCATTTTAACTTTAAAAGCAACGACATTGAAAGAATGCGTACAATTATATCATGAGGGGTGTACATCTATGCAAATGTCGATGTATCCCCACGGCCACATACTGTCTCGTTTGAAATAATGGCATGAAAGAAACTACAATTATTTCCATTTATATCACAGGAGAGTTGAACATACACCATTTTTTTAATAAATAAAATTAAAGAAATAAAATTAAAAATGAACATATTCAAGTTCAACATAACTTGAATTCGTATCCAGGTTTCATGTGATATGGAATGCATAACGCATACATATAGGGGCCTATGGACTTAAAACTAAAATCCTTAAGTAATTTTTTCCTGATACATATAAAAACAGTAGTCAATATTTATTCTCCATTCATGAATTTTAAAACTAATGCATGCTTCTGGGATTCAAATGACGAAATGCTAGTATATTTGCACTGTAAACGACGTTTCGTCAAACGCTCATGGTCTGCGACGCAAAAAAGGAAGGGGTGGGGGTTATAGGGGTATTCAAAAATTGCCTAAAAATCTACATTTACAAACGCTTTACATATGAGAACTTTTAAATTTGTAAGTTAATATTTTTTTGAAGCAAAAGCAATATTCCAATTTGATTTTTTTAAAATGTGTATTTGTAGATTCATGGCAAAGTGATCGACCCCGTCTGAAAGACGCGCGGGAACGTGATTTAATGAGAAAGGGGGAGGGGGTTATTTTCCTCAATTAAATCAAAACTGGTCGTACAAAAATTATACAAAAAATTATTAAGATTATTTTTACTACCAGCTACTTAAAGAAAGTTTTTTACCAAAATTAAACGACAGGTTTTTTCACCAAAAAATTTTGAATTTGAAAAATAATCAATTTTCAAGGCTTAGGTAATTAATAGTTTTTCACCTTAAGGTCTTTAAAATTTTTTTTGATGATATGTATATAAAAAAATGACTATGTTTTTGTGTGAAATGGTTAAAGGAATAAGTCAATGAAATTTGACATTTATATCTAACCTGGCTTTTTTGAAAATCAAGGTTTAAGTAGTTCATTGATTACAAATTTTCTCTCCTTGTAAACAACTAAAGGGGGGTAACTTTTGGAAGTTCCTGTCCAAAAACCACTCGAACGATTTTGTCCAAAATGTGCATACATGCAGTAGGTATAGTCATGTACTAATTATACAAAAATAACGAAAATTAAACGACAGGAATTTTTTTGGGGCAGGTGTGTTGTACATCCTTAAGGACTGAACATTTTTTATGCACATCTTAAGCGTCGGAACTAGACGTAGGTTTACCATCACCCCCCCCCCCCTTCCACCACACACACACACATACTTTCAAAAGGCACGCTGCTGTGTAGTCAAAGAAGGGTACGTGGAAGTGTTTGGCGAAAAATTGTACTGAAAAAAGTCCATACCTACAACACCCCCCCCCCAAATAGGATTTTTCAGGTTTGGACAACATTAATTTGTTCGTATTTCATTTTTTTTCCTTTCTTAGCTTGACACATTTTTTTAAGGTTTGATTTTTTTGTCTTTGAAATGCCCCCCCCCCTCTTACTTCCAATTTGCCATTGCACATTCTTATGCAGGATGTTCTTGATACTATAAATTGTACTATTTAACAATTTTTTTTTACACACAAGCCACCAATCAGTCATTCTACGATAAATGGCCCAATTCAAGATATAAAACAGGAAAAAAAAATATTTGTCTAAAAAACAAAATGAACATCAGAATTCTCTAAAGGACATAACAGTGAACTTGAAAAAAAAAGAAGTGTCCACAAATCTGGCATCGTTAAATTTTTACAACTTTTTAAATATTACATTGGTTTTATGGTAATGTTACGGAAGTTAATGCTTGATCAAGCCTTATTTTTTAAATACCGCTGAATTTGACCGATTTTTTTGTTTCTTATGTTCAGTATAGAAAGCTAAAGTATGATTCATGAAGTTTTGCATGAATCAGAAATTAAATCAAAATGTCGGTAAAAAATATCGTTACGGACGTTAACGTTACGGAAGTTAATTCACCAGCAATAAAAATTAAAATTCTCGGTCATAGTTATAATCAAAGCTTGTTTTAGGATAATAAACAAAAGTATGAGGCATTTCGCTCCCAAAATAATTTAAAAATCGTATACCTTTAGTGCAAAAACTTTCCTGAATTACCGTTACGGAAAATAAATTTTTAAGAGAGACAACAATTTTCCGAAATTAAGGTAGTATGAGTGTGAAATCAAAGTAATGAAAAACAAATAATTTTGGTATCAATGTACGTATACATAATTTATATGTATAAACAATGTGTGATTATAATATAAACAGGTAGAGCTTTTTCAAAAAGCTTACCGTCTTTAGCAACAATCTTAAACAGTAAACTGATCTACACCTATCAGGCTGTATAATTCTTTTGAATTTCTTGATTTTGTATTTCTACATTAGCTTTTTTACTGGCATCAGCCCTACCATGGTTGTCGCAACTTTGACTGGCCGAGAGCTTTCGACAAACCTCGGCTGATTCCATTCCCTTCTTCAAACAAGAAAGGGGAAAAGAATAATAACAAATTGTAAAGCCTGCAAGCAATAACAAGAGGCCCAAGGGCCACATCGCTCACCTGAGCACATCTATTAGGAAAAAGCACATATTAGATCAAAATTGAAAGTTTACTGGGGGGGGGGGGGAGGGGGGGCTTGAATTTTAACCCTCCTGGGTGTCATGATTTGAACAATGTACAATCTACACTACCTGAGGATGATTCCATATAAATAGAAAAATATCACTAATCATGGCTTTGAAGTACTTGAAAAGAAGATTTTAAAAGGTTTCCCTATATATCCTTATGTACAACTTTGGTCAGCCATTTTGGGCCCAAAACTAGCCCCAGAGGTCATGATTTGAACAAGCTTGAATCTTCACTAACTGAGGATGATTCCACATAAGTTTCGTCTTTCCTGGCCCAAAGGTTCTTGAGAGGAAGATTTTTAAAGTTTTTCCTATATATTTTTATGTAAAACTTGGGTCGGCCTATTTTGGCCCCACCCTAGCCCCGGGGGGTCCTGATTTAAACAAACTTGAATCTACAATACCTGAGGATGATTCCACATGAGTTTCATCTTTCCTGGCCCAGTGGTTCTTAAGAAGAAGATTTTAAAAGATTTGTTCTATGCATTTCTATGTAACTTTGGTCGGCCATTTTGGCCCCACCCTAGCCCCGGGGGTCATGATTTGAACAAACTTGAATCTACACTACCTGAGGATAATTTCATTCAAGTTTCATATTTCCTTTCTCAATGATTCTTAAGAAGAAGATTTTTAAAGATTTTTCCTATATATTCCCATGTAAAACTTTGGTTGGCCATTTTGGCCCCACCCTAGCCCCGGGGGTCATGATTTGAACAAACTTGAATCCACACTACCTGAGGATGATTCCACATGAGTTTCATCTTTCCTGGCCCAGTGGTTCTTAAGAAGAAGAAGAAGATTTTAAAAGATTTGTTCTATGCATTTCTATGTTACTTTGGTCGGCCATTTTGGCCCCACCCTAGCCCTGGGGGTCATGATTTGAACAAACTTGAATCTACACTACCTGAGGATGATTCCACATGAGTTTCATTTTTCCAATTCCAGTGGTTCTTGAGAAGAAGATTTTTAAAAGATTTTTACCTATATATTCCTATGTAAAACTTTGGTCGGCCATTTTGGCACCACTCTAGCCCCGGGGGTCATGATTTGAACAAACTTAAATCTACACTACCTGAGGATGATTCCACATGAGTTTCATTTTTCCAATTCCAGTGGTTCTTGAGAAGATTTTTAAAAGATTTTTACCTATATATTCCTATGTAAAACTTTGGTCGGCCCCTTTGACCCCACCCTAGCCCCAGGGGTCATGATTTGAACAAACTTGAATCTACACTACCTGAGGATAATTCCAAATGAGTTTCATCTTTCCTGGCCCAGTGGTTCTTAAGAAGAAGATTTTTAAAGATTTTTCCTATATATTCCTATGTAAAACTTTAATTGGCCATTTTGGCCCCACCCTAGCCCCGGAGGTCATGATTTGAACAAACTTGAATCCACACTACCTGAGGATGATTCCACATGAGTTTCATCTTTCCTGGCCCAGTGGTTCTTAAGAAGAAGATTTTAAAAGATTTGTTCTATGCATTTCTATGTAACTTTGGTCGGCCATTTTGGCCCCACCCTAGCCCCGGGGGTCTTGATTTGAACAAACTTGAATCTACACTACCTGAGGATGATTCCACATGAGTTTCATTTTTCCAATTCCAGTGGTTCTTGAGAAGAAGATTTTTAAAAGATTTTTACCTATATATTCCTATGTAAAACTTTGGTCGGCCATTTTGGCACCACTCTAGCCCCGGGGGTCATGATTTGAACAAACTTGAATCTACACTACCTGAGGATGATTCCACATGAGTTTCATTTTTCCAATTCCAGTGGTTCTTGAGAAGATTTTTAAAAGATTTTTACCTATATATTCCTATGTAAAACTTTGGTCGGCCCCTTTGACCCCACCCTAGCCCCGGGGGTCATGATTTGAACAAACTTGAATCTACACTACCTGAGGATAATTCCAAATGAGTTTCATCTTTCCTGGCCCAGTGGTTCTTAAGAAGAAGATTTTTAAAGATTTTTCCTATATATTCCTATGTAAAACTTTAATTGGCCATTTTGGCCCCACCCTAGCCCCGGAGGTCATGATTTGAACAAACTTGAATCCACACTACCTGAGGATGATTCCACATGAGTTTCATCTTTCCTGGCCCAGTGGTTCTTAAGAAGAAGATTTTAAAAGATTTGTTCTATGCATTTCTATGTAACTTTGGTCGGCCATTTTGGCCCCACCCTAGCCCCGGGGGTCATGATTTGAACAAACTTGAATCTACACTACCTGAGGATGATTCCACATGAGTTTCATTTTTCCAATACCAGTGGTTCTTGAGGAGAAGATTTTTAAAAGATTTTTCCTATATATTCCTATGTAAAACTTTGGTTGGCCATTTTGGCCCCACCCTAGCCCCGGGGGTCATGATTTGAACAAACTTGAATCTACACTACCTGAGGATAATTTCAAATGAGTTTCATCTTTCCTGGCCCAGTGGTTCTTAAGAAGAAGATTTTTAAAGATTTTTTCCTATATATTCCTATGTAAAACTTTGGTCGGCCATTTTGGCCCCACCCTAGCCCCGGAGGTCATGATTTGAACAAACTTGAATCCACACTACCTGAGGATGATTCCACATGAGTTTCATCTTTCCTGGCCCAGTGGTTCTTAAGAAGAAGATTTTAAAAGATTTGTTCTATGCATTTCTATGTAACTTTGGTCGGCCATTTTGGCCCCACCCTAGCCCCGGGGGTCATGATTTGAACAAACTTGAATCTACACTACCTGAGGATGATTCCACATGAGTTTCATCTTTCCTGGCCCAGTGGTTCTTAAGAAGAAGAAGATTTTAAAAGATTTGTTCTATGCATTTCTATGTAACTTTGGTCGGCCATTTTGGCCCCACCCTAGCCCCGGGGGTCATGATTTGAACAAACTTGAATCTACACTACCTGAGGATGATTCCACATGAGTTTCATCTTTCCTAGCCCAGTGGTTCATAAGAAGAAGATTTTTAAAGATTTTTCCTATATATTACTATGCAAAACTTTGGTCGGCCATTTTGGCCCCACCCTAACCCTGGGGGTCATGATTTGAACAAACTTGAATCTACTCTACCTGAGGATGATTCCACATGAGTTTCATCTTTCCTGGCCCAGTGGTTCTTGAGAAGAAGAAGGTTTTTTTTAAAATGCTATTAATTTTTCACTAATTCATAATTATCTCCCCTTGGAAGAGCGCGTGACCTTTCATTTGAACAATCTTGAATCCCCTTTACCCAAGGATACTTTGTGCCAAGTTTGGTTGAAATTGGGCCAATGGTTCTTGAGAAGAAGATGAAAATGTGAAAAGTTTACGACAATGACAACGCCAACAACGACAGACGACGGACAAATTTTGATCAGAAAAGCTCACTTGAGCCTTCGATCGGCTCTGGTGAGCTAAAAATCAAATTTTATTTATAATGAAATTAAAGAGATCTTTTTATTTAGGAATTAATTACTGCTGATTTTGTTGTTCGTTTTGTCAATTTTTTTTAAGATTGGAAATCTTGCAAAATTGTTAAGTCGTACGAAAATTAGATCATCAGAAAGTTATCTCCCTTGCCTTGAACAGCATTTCAACCAATGAAATAATTGAAAATTTTCTCATCATGCATTTTCTACCAATCACAAAAGAGAGGAAGTGCATAGTCCAAAGACTGTAAAAAACTTCAACTATACAATACCGTCTTCCAAGGAAGACAGTAATAAAAAGAGTGTAGCCGTTTGCCCTCTAGTGGTTGCCAAACTAAGGGAGGTAACTCTGTGTAATATTTTCCTTAAAAATATAGTCCGTATACCAACTTAAAAAATAGGTCAAAGATAATGTAAAATTTTTAAATGTTAATTTTTATTAAACATGGGACATCTGTTCTAAAATTTAAATCATGTATGACGTCTAATTTTTCTCACCAAAATACACAAGTTGTGGATATTAAACAAATTATAAAGCACAGAGTATTGGAAACAGAAAAAGCAATTTATTTTCATAAAATATAACAATAATCAATCAATGTGTTCAAATTTCAGAAAAAAGAGTTTAGCCATTTTGAAAATATTTATCCCGAAATTCCTCTAATAAGGTTTTCTATGCAAAATTTACTTGTTTACAACTGCTCTAAAATTGTCTTCAAATACAATTCAATAATGAAAAAACATAAATGGAAAATGAACATGGTACAATATTTAAAGAACTGTTAATTATCTGAGCAACATTCATTTGTTAAATAAAAAAAAGTTAATGTTTCATTAAATGTCCTCCATAGCGACCAATATTGTCCAATAATTCGACACAATGAAATATCAGAATTATGAATTGTTATCACATATTTTGCAACATGCAGTGTAATGGAAATAGAAAAATGCATAGGTTTCTCATAAAATGTAACAACAATCAATAAATGTGTCCAAGTTTCAGAAAAAAGAGTTGAGCCATTTTGAAAATATTAGCCCGAAATTCCTCTGATCAGATTTTCTCTGCAAAGTTTTCATGTTTTTACAACTGCTCTAAAATTGTCTTCATTGTTTTTATTCAAAATCGGTGTGTTTTATTTATCGACTTAAGAGCCGTGTGACGTTTGTGTCGTTGCAAGGTTAAACAACGCAAACGAACATTGCGAGGAAAAAGTGACAAATCAACATTGCAAGGAAAAAGTGACAAATTAATTTTTAATGCACATTTGTCGTACTTTTACGTTGATTTAACAGGGTAATTTTTCTTATCAATTGTGTCAAAATAATGTACATTTTGGTGTTCCTAGAGTATTGAAAATGCATATAGTTCCTACTGTGTATTCTAATGCACGGTGACGAGGTTTCGGGCGTGTGATAGAGATTTGAAGGTCATGAATTTCTAATGGATTTAATAAAGAATATTACACTGAATGTAAATATATGTAAATCAAACTCAGAAGTCAAGGTCCGAGGGGCAAAATAATTTTTACCAGTACCTAAGCCAGTTGTTTCCAAGTCAATATTCTTTCTGTTGCGTTGGTCATAGACATTGTTTCTAAAGGTGTATAGGAAGGCTCCACGATTGGTGCTGGTGTGTTTTCTCTATATCATGACACTCCTCTATAGCGCATCCAGGTGCATACGAAGTTCCTTCTTTTACTTCATTTGATGTTTTATTCTGCTGTCTGTGAAATGAAAATGACATCTGAAGAACAAATCGACGCCGTAGTATTAAAAGGTCGTAAGTGGTAGTTACGACAAAAATAGATTTTTTACAGATTCCCAAAATGAAATGTTTTATACACAAATTGATATAAAATTTACTTTGATCAGAGTTTAGTTTCCATAGTAACACGTGAAAACATTTTGGTCGTATCTAAAGCAGACAGATACGGAAGAATTAAAAGGGTGTATCTACCACTTACAACCTTTCTCTCACATTAAGTCATGTATTTTATCTCCCTAAAAAGTCTTATCTGACACTTACGACTCTTTTAACAAAACTGTTCAGCATCAAGCAAACTGACATGCCTGCAGATCTGATGGCTTGGAAGTGATGGAAAACGGTAAGACTATACTTATTTTGATTGTCTTTTGATTGAATTTAAAATAACTTTGAATTGATGCTTTAAAAACAGATTATATTTTACTCAAAATAAAACAGAATTATAATAAATCTTATTTTATTGCCATACACATACGACCTTTTATGAAGTTAATTTGAAAGAAAATTACATGCTGAAAGATCAGTCATTACTCTCATTAATATGTTATAAAGAGGGAAAATGTAAAGAAAAAAAGATATATACAAACAAACTTTTAAAAAAATATTATTGTAAAGTTAAAAATTATTGCTACATCGGCTATTAAAGGATTCAATGCAGATACATCCTTTTATTTCTGTATCAAAGTATTTTTTGTACCATTGTTTTCTTCTAAACACTGCTTGTATAAATTAAATTTAAAATAAGATTGTGGGTTAAATTTGGTTGTTTTCATTATAAAACTGTTATTATTCTCAAGAAAATCAAACATTTGTAATTAGATTAAGAATAAATGTATTAAAATACACATAAATTGTATAATAATAATGAAAAACATGCAGTTTGGAATTTAAATTAAATGACAAGGTTGATTTTTTATTTGAATTAATTAGCAAATATGTTCATTGAAATGTACTTGTATCTTTATATTTCTATTTTAAAAAATGATATGTTTTTGAATCTGTTGCAGGTTTGGATTGCATGTTTTGTAAAACAGTTAAAAAAGATCTTATTATATTGGAATGTGAAGAAATTAAACAGAGTGAAATATACTCAAGAATTATCCTTAAAAAGGGAGGTATTTGAAAACCAGGCTCCAGAGTACTTAAAGGGACTTTGGGCAACCCATCTTCTCAATGTAAAAGACAGACTTGATATTATCACTTTGAAGCAGAAAAAACTTAATGAAGAAATTCAGTTACATCTAAAAGAGCACAAAAATAATCATGGAAAGTGATAATGATGATGACATCACTTTATGCGCTTTGGCCAAAAAAATTCAAGAACAAAACACAGTAATTGATGATGACGATGACAATGTACCTCTGATTAATATTGTACTTCAGAAAACAAAAAATATTTCTAACAATATAGAAACTAGTGAATTAGAAGACAATGTACCACTAATCAACATTAAGAACAAAATAAAATGTTCAGATATTATCAGCAGTAACACTGATGAAAATATCAGCAAAGAAAATGAAAACAAAAAAGAAAGCATAAAACAAAAAACAAGCCTAGACAGAAATCCCAAACAGGCAAAGGATCAAGAGGGGTCTCAGAAGACAAAAGATCACATAGGACTTAGGAGTATAGAGGAGCAGGATAAGTTGTCGATGGAAGAGGGTCAGAAAACATTACAGGAGACAGAAGGTCAAATGAGGCTACAGATGGAAGAGGATCGGGAGAAATTGCAGAGGGTAGAAGATCAACAGGTGGTGCGGAGGACAGAAGATCAGAGTATGTCAAAAAGTGCAGAAGATCAACAGGTGGTGCAGAGGGCAGAATATCAGGGTATGTCAAAGAGTGCAGAAGATCAACAAGTGGTGCAGAGGGCAGAAGATCAGGGTATGTCAAAGAGGGTAGAAGATCAACAGGTGGTGCAGAGGGCAGAAGATCAGGGTATGTCAAAGAGTGCAGAAGATCAACAGGTGGTGCAGAGGGCAGAAGATCAGAGTATGTCAAAGAGGGTAGTAGATCAACAAGTGGTGCAGAGGGCAGAAGATCAGGGCATGCCAAAGAGGGTAGTAGATCAGCAAGTGGTGCAGAGGGCAGAAGATCAGGGTATGCCAAAAAGTGCAGAAGATCAACAGTTGGTACAGAGGGCAGAACATCAGGGTACGTCAAAGAGAGTAGATCAACAGATGGTGCAGAGGGAAGAGAATCAGAGTATGTCAAGGATGGCAGAGAAACAAGGGAGCTTGCAGAGCGCTAATGACAAAAACAATAATATTATTTTGTGAACAAGAGGTATGTGATGAAACAGGGACCTTTGCAGTTTCAAATGAAGGAAGTACTAGCATCGATGTTTTGATGCCTTTGTTTGAAAGTGATATTAACTTCGACTTTCCGGAAGTAGAAGATCAATTTGTATATGAAATATGTAGCACTAGTTATGAGACTCCTGAAATTGAAGTTAATTCAACGCCAAAAGAAAGCTTCAATTCAACAGACACAAGTACGGCACAAGAGGATACGGATACAGAAATAAGTGAAGAAGTAACAGAGTCTGAAGAAGAAATAGTGTTAAGACAATCTCGTCGAAGAAAGAAGAACGTTGAAAAATGGAAACAGACCATCCGAAAGAGAAGACGTAATGCAGGAGAGAGTTATGTGTCATCTGAAGGAAAAAATGTTTCAAAAAAAAACAATGAAACAAATCTCTTGCAAGTGTAAATTCAAATGTTCTAAAACTTTTAATGAAGAGGATCAAAGATTGATCTTCACGAAGTTTTGGCAATTGAATTATGAAAAGCAACGAAGTTACATCAAGGAAAACGTAATAAAGACAGATAAACGTCGGAGGACGACAATGACAGAGTCAAGGAGAAAAAAGACTCTACAGTACTTCTTCACAGATCGAGGAGAAAATCGAGTGCAAGTGTGCAAGAAGACCTTTCTGTGTACGCTTGGATTAGGAGAGCGCACTGTTCAGTATACCTTGGGACGACAGGAGAAAAACGGCATGGCAGATAGAAGAGGGAGGAAGAAAGGGTACTCAAAGTTTACTCAGGAAGACAAAGAGTACATTCGGGAACACATACGGTCTTTCCCAACTGTAAGCTCACATTATTGAAGAAAAAACACTCAAAGAAGATATCTCTCGAAAGATTTATCTATATCAAAAATGTACGAACTTTATCGGGAAAAATGTTCAGAAGATGGAATGGGACCAAAGAAATTTTGGCTGTATGATAGAATATTTGGGGAAGAATTTAATTTGGGCTTTCATAAGCCGAAAAAAGATCTGTGCACCATTTGTGAAGCTTATAAACTGTTACCTGATTCAGAAAAGGAGGCATCATCTGAAGAGCACAAGAAACACTTAAAGAGAAAAGAAAATGCCAGAGCACAGAAACAGGCTGATAAGTTAAGAGCTAATGATCAAGTTATGGTTTTGAATTTTGATCTACAAAAGGTTCTTATTACACCGCAAATTTTTGTATCTGATGCCTACTACTCTAGAAAGTTGGCCACCTACAATTTTACAATATATGATATGAATTCTAAATCTGTTGTCTGCAATATCTGGAACGAAACAGATGCCAAAAGAGGAAGTTGTGAAATTGCCACATGTTTGTTTCTATTTAACAAGAGTGTGGGGCCAAAGGAAGAAATTGTATACTTTTCCAACAGTTGTACGGGACAACAACGGAACTTACAATTCAGCACCATGTGTTTGTACACTGTTGTTAATCTTCCTATAAATGTCCTGACTCATTACTATTTTGAGCGTGGTCACTCTCAAATGGAGGGGGACAGTGTGCATGCCACAATAGAATGTGCAACGAAGAAATCAGAAATATTCACCACATCTGACTGGATCACAGCGATCAAAAATGCAAAGCGCAAAGATCCAAAGTACCAGGTAAAGGAACTAGGCAATGAAATGGTGTTGGACTTCAAAGAGTGTGCACAGAAGGTGGTGAGCTGCAATCGCAGAAAGGATTCCACAGGAGAAAATGTGCATTGGAATAAAATTCATGTTTTCCAATACAAGAAAGAAAACCCAGACACAATTTACTTCAAGTATGAGTTTGATGATGAGTTTCGAGCAATGCCTTTACAAGGAAGAAAAAGAAAAAGTAAGGTTGATTGTATGCAGTTGCATCAGTATCCACTGAAACCGCTGTACACCCACAGAATTCCAATTTCTGAGGCAAAATATAAAGATCTTCAAACACTCTGTCAAAGAGGTTTGATTCCACGTGCTCACCAGGATTTCTTCAAGGCTTTACCGCATGAAGGAGATACAGATGCCTTGCCAGAACCGAACGGTTCTGATGAATCTGACATTGACAATTAAAATGTCCCTGTCCTAGACGCATCTAGCGCATTTGTCAGTGACTGATTTCAAAGTGCTTTTTTAATTTAGATCTTTTTTTCCCATTAAAATGCGGATATTGTTACACTATGTAAGATTTTGGTTTATTATTGTTAAAATTTTGGTTTATTATTGTTAAAATTTTTAGTTACCCGGTTAATACATTAATTGTTACATTATTGTGAGGGAGCTGCCTCTTCCTTCAATTTTATTCAAGAGTTGCATGTTTGTTAGAGTTGAATTTTTACATTTTTTTTGTTGCAATACAATTTCATATGATTGTTAATCTAAGAGATAACCTGTTCTTTAATGTTATTGACAGATTCATAATATAAAATGTCAAATTTTGCTTAGAATGATAATTATACCATTTCTAGCGATTATAATTTCAATTATGTAAAAAAAAAAATACACTTTGTAGACATGGTTTTTATCATTTTTGTTTTTTCATTTTGCTGTTGTTATCAGTTTAGTTCAAATAAACATTTCAACAACTTGCTTTAGAGTATTTTGTATTACATGATTGTATGTTATTGCTGGTACAAGTTATCCACTGTCTCCATGTGCTTGGGAGAAAATAATCATTCATTTATCTAAGGTTCAATTTAGAGAACATGGGGAATAAGTTTAAAAAGGAATTCCAGGTCCAATTTTTTTGATAAATAGAAATCAGTCTTCCATATTAAGATAAAAATAGTTGTATAAAATACGCAGATGATTGGATATTACTAAGGATATGTATGTAAATTATTCAAACATCTGTTATTCCATATTGATATTTTACGTTAAAAGATGTTATTCTTTTATCAAAATGATATGAGTAAAATAATCTGATAATCATAATATTATTAATAGAAAAATGATTATAAAAGGTCGTAAGTGGTACATACAACCCTGTACAAAGCAGGAGAAACCTTGCCTGTAAAGTTAAATAAGGTCGTAAGTACCAGTTAAGACTTTTATTTTAACCTTAACAGAAGTAATTATAAATCTTATAAAGTATTTTCAATTATTTTTGCTTTATTTTCCTTTAAACTTTGTTAAAAACTATACAAAATAATCACATTTATTATTCAATAGGGTCTTTCATTTATCAAACAACCAAACAATATGCATTTTATTTTTTGCTCTAAACAGTTTTTTGTCATTTACGTCAAATTTTGAAACTCCAAAAAAGTTTACATGCGACCTTTTAATACTACGGCATCGAAATATACCCCACTTTATTGTACAATTGTAAGAACACTATATATCTGTATCTAAATTGAAGCTAAATGATTAAAAATAAAAATCTCATTGAACAGTGGTGATTTTCATTATTTTTCCTCTTTCTTTTCTTTTCTTAATATATTTTGTCTGATTTTGAAAAAAAATATTTACAGTGTATATATACACAAAACGGTACTCATTGTCAATCTCATTAAGATGTTAGATCTGCATTTATTTAAAGTTAATTTCAGCGTCAAACTACAAGTTTATAATTAACAATCTTTTTTAAAGAATAATTTTATCAGTCTATTTCAAAGCATTTCTCTTTGAAATTTAGCCCTTTGTTAAGACAACCCCTACAAACAGTGCGAACCACACAAAATTTATGGAGAATAGTTGTGATGTTTTGTAGAAAAGCGGGAAGGGGTGCTTTGTATGCTCTAAGTGTTCGCCATTAATCAGTTTTAATATAACGTTTCAAAGACTTGTCATACTGACAGACAACATTTTTTCCTTTCGTATTTTGGATAAAACAATTCTGATCCATGTTATTTTTTTACTGGGATATACTGAACGATCATTTTTAATTTCAAGATCTTAACCTATCTAGTTCAATGTGCAATCTATTACAATAGCTCTTTCCAGGTATCGGTGTATCATTCCATTAAATTTTTTATCCACATTTTATTTTTATGGAGATGCATAAATGTTCTGCTCTTCAACGATGGAATATTTTCACATCCACTGATCCAATCTGGTCTGACATTTTGGCGGCTTTCATTTTGTCAAATCGCCACCATTAATCGCTATCATATCATAAATACTATGAAGAAAGCGTTTTATTGACCTGTCTCGTTAAATTAATGTGAGCTCAAACACGACTTTTAAAAAGCTATTTTAACGAACGAACTCACTTATAATAAACAACGTAAGACGATAAACGGTAAAAAAAAAATTTGCAATATTTTCCCAATAAAATTTTTTGAGCGGGGAGTATTTCAATGAGGCGGGCGGCAGTTTCATACAAACTATAATTTTATTTTGGCCCAGTCCTACCTTTTTGGTTTCAAAAATCGCCTCCTTTGTTTGGACTCTCCGAATACCCTTCCTTTTGGCATGCTGCAGGTCTCTGAGTTTTGCCAGTCGGTCCGTGAAAAGACCTGGAGACAACCCCATCCTTCTGTTTAACTGAAAATAATGTAACCACACTCATTCAATTCATCAAACATGTACAGTTATATCTAGAAAATATGCAAGAAATTGTAAATCACACACACATCAGTGAAGTGGTTAGGATTGTGGCGTAAGTATCTGTTGATGCTTACATCTTTGATTTGAATTGTCTTGTAGGAAATAGAGAAGTGTAATAATTCAAATGTAATAAAAAAAAACTTACAGATAAAAAGTACTTATGGCCTTCATTTTTCTGGTTGACACTTTCATCAATTCTGTACAAAACACTACCCAAACTACTGTAGTGGTTACTTTTAGGTGCTTTTGAGGACACAATGCTATTAAATTTTTCATTAGCTTGTGAAATTCCTAGTGCACCTAGTTTATCAGCATTGCTTGCGTATGTCTTGAAAACATCACAAAGAGCATTCTGTAGAGCAACATCATTCAAAGGTTTCCCACCCGGAAAAGATTTGAATGTAATTTGGGATTCTTCAAGAATCTACACAAGGACGATGGTGAGCTTTCAGCTCAGGTGAGCTATAAAGATGAATGCTTATGTTTGACCAGAATAACGCAAAAAATAATCTATTACCTGACAGACTATCGTATGATCTGCCACTCCCTCTTTTCTGCGATCTTGCATCGACTCTTACAGTCAGATCTTCACTTCCTGTTTTTCTGTTTAATGAAACACATACATACGGCAGATGGTAACGGGGGTCTTAAGATCTAATTCAAATTAAAAATATTCCATTTTCTCTCCTGTCTCTACTTTACCTTTTAATGAGGTTAATTTTTTCCTGAAGTGCTTTATCGGTGGACCGGTACCTGCATTGACTGTTGCTGAAAATATAATTTAGAATTAACCCAAGTTGAAAGAAGAGTTATTTATTGAATTATTGTTTAGTGTTTGAAATTTTTCTTGAGTTAGAGAAAATTTCACTCTCATGGAGATGTCACTGAAATAATTAATACACACCAGAAGCAAGTTTGACATTATTTTGCATCCCTAATTCTATCATGCCTCTTCCCCGTTGGTACATTGTTTACCAGCTTGCAGGATGTATTACTGCATGGAATCTGCAATTGAACAATATTGCACTCAATATTACACCACAAGTGCTTAATAAATGGAAATAGTTTGTCATTAAATTTTGCACCTCAATATTTCATAATACTAAAACTATTATATAACAAGAGGCCAAACTGCCTCCTCAGTCACCTGTGTACCATGGCCTTGCCAATGAGGAAAGAAAATGACTAAAGCTTTCAAATAACCCCTGCATCCATTTCAAAACCATTCAGTAATCAACATAAAATAATAATTTGGACAAGTAATTCACTACTAATTTAGTTTTATTTCCTCTAAAACTGTTACGTAGTTTGTTTTTCTGTATTTAAAAAGTTGATAATAGACCTTTAAAAGTTAAGCTACCCCTTAATGTAGACAAAATTAAAATCCTTCAACCTAAAGATGGTTTGTGACAAGTTTGGTTGATATTGGCCTCAAAGGAGAAGTTATATAAATGGACGACATGCACACTTACAGAAATAGTGTAAGATAAATTTTATCTTAACTTTTGACACACGTCTGTACTTTCTATTTTACAACGGGGAATATCTCCGATCGAAAGAAAGGAATTCATGGAAAGAAAAAAAAATTATCAACAAAGCAACATGAATCAGGTAATTGCTCAATGACCTATTCCTTGTTAATATATGAATTCAAACAACATTTTTATTATGACTAGATACATTTGTACGCTGTCTGGGATCGATTAGTGATACATGTACATAATTTTGAGCCTGCGTGACCGTCGTTTGGTGGATTATATTATGACTTGCCGATACTGTTTAAATGGTTTGATACATGTGGTCACTATGACCACGGATCCATCTCTGCTTCTGACTGCCTTTCAAACCATAATTTCCGTTTACGCGTAGCAAAACCACCCTTTGCGCGTCCCATTTTCTGTCGTTTGTCAGTTCAGGAAATTGCGCGTTGTGGTTACTATGTAGATCGGAAACGGGTCAATTGTCGTAAAAAAAACCAGGGTAGTCAATGACAATTCATTCCACAGGAACCTGACATACATGTGCGTACGTTTTTCAATTCAAGTACATGTATAGCATTTTTCTGTAGCCGTTGATGATCTATTACAATGAATTTATTTTTTTATTGCATCCAAACAAGCTTCCACATATATATACTGTCAGTGGTATTTAAAAGTCATAGTCAGACACTTTTTCAACTTCATCTAAATTTTCAAGTAATGATACCTTTCTTTCATCAACCTGATCATCAAATTCTTAGTCAGCATCATTGATACCTTAATATTGAAAAAATTCTGTTTCCATATTTAGATGATTCTCTTCTCTCGGTATCAACAATCTGTACAGAATGACAACAAGACAAGATTTTTGTAGGATAACCATAGGCTTTTACTCTACTGTAGAAATAGTCGCCCGCGTGGCGCAAAAGTTAGAGGATCTGTTCTAAAGTAGCGAAGTAAGGATTTAATCCTTACGTCGCGGGTTCGAATCCCACTGTGGGACGTGGAAACCGGACCTTCGGGTGAAACCGTTTAAACCGAGGTCCCGTGTCGCAGTAGGTGCTGGCACAAAAAAGATCCTTCACTGCTGAATGACCCTTAGTGCCAAGTACAGGAAAAAAGATGCAGTTATCCACCGGCAAGTGGTGGCGTCTCCATATGAGTGAAAAATTCTCAAGAGGGACGTTAAATAAAATACGATCAATCATTCAACAATACTATAAAAATATAAGACATTTTTTTCTGGTCTGCGAACTAAACTTTGAAAAGTTAACAGCGCTTAAGTCGTTTTCGGTTCTTCAACGACCAATTAAGCCATTGCAATCCGTCCAGATTGATGTATTTTCTTGAAATCAGTATGGACACTATCCAGGAATAGGGCATTTGCTTTATTTACAGTCTTAGTATTTCACAGTCGTAGTGGTATTCGCAGCCTACGGGCAACATTGATCCTTTTGATGTCTCTGGGAAAACTGTGAAAATGGTCTTTTTGGAAAATAAACATGGTCAGGTTTGGAAATCTGAATAAAATGACAAAAAGGCAAGGAAAAGAAAATTGGCTATACTTTTATTAGAATTGATTTACAACTCTGTCTGAATAATGAAGTGAAAAACATCAAAGCCAACACAAGTGTTTATTTCTTAAAAATCATATAAATCAATAAAATGACAAATAAGTTTAAAAATGTTATTTCATTTCAAAAATCTAACGGCCCGTGGGTCTTATTCCCAAAATAGAGTGGAAGATCCCTTGCAGGTAATACGTTTAAAACTGCCTGATTCTGTAAGATTATCAATCAATCCTTTTTTATTAATAGATTTCTTTTTACTTAAAAAATAAAATTGACAAATAGAGAAAATTCAGATTAGCCAATATCCATTTTAGTTAAATTATTTAATGTCAATTTGGTGATATTAACTTAAGGACCTTATATGGTAATATATCTTTATGCAAAAAGAAATACATCCAATCTTTTCAAATATAAAAAGGCATATAATGATTGGCAACAGTATTTTATTTTTATTCTTGATATCCAGGAAAAAGGTAATGACATTGCTCAGACCTTGTCTCTAATATAAAGCAGTTAATTTTAATCTCAATGATACTATTACTCGGTGATATTGTCTTCATTTATATTATTTAATGCGCACAGGAAATATAATCTGTAATTGATCCTTGTCGAAACACTTAGACTACGTCTTTTAAATTGCTAGATATTCTCTTAAAGTATCCTTTTACATACAAATGTCCTGTTTACTAGATATGATTTTCATTACAGGACAAAATATCTATGATAGGTATTAAAGTATCTAGGATAAGGTTAAAATATTAATCGCATGTAGTGCTAAACAAGAATAATTTTAATCTGATCTTAATCAAAATCATTACGAAATTACTGAAGTGTCTGACATATCTCTGTCATATTTTGGTATATTACTAGAAAAAGACGTTAATGTCAACTCAACAACAACACGTTTTGATAATTGTAACTTTTAAGTTTTTATTTTATAATTGCCAACTTACCGTATTGATACACAAATTAATTATTCATCACTTGGATATGTAGTTTGTCTCCAAACTGATTCGGTACGCAAGGCCATGCTCTACTTACAAACAAATTCAAAATGAAACAAGTCTCATTTCAAATCGACGTTTTGCTAATTCTATGTATGATACCATGAACTTGTCAGCAAGTAAAAGTTTAGAACAAACATTTTGAGAGTACTGCATAAGAAATGCTTGTCCCTTGACTGTGTAATCTGGCCCCAAGACCATGCATAAACTGAGAATAGACCTAAGTCAAAATGTCACATCGTTATAACTCGCAAAATAATTTTGATAGTAAAATAAAATTTTCATCATATGTTTGAATTGAATTGTTCTGCACAATTGCAAACTTTTAAGCAGATACATTGAATGGAACTTAAGATATCAAAAATCAAAATTTTGACTTAAGTCTCGTCGCATTTAATGTTCCTCACTGCTGCTTTCCCCTAAGAATTTAAAATGTCCTAATTCCATAAAAAAAAGCAATGAAGCTGAAGAAATTCCAACTTGATCTCCCTTATAACTCATCACAGTAAAGTCACATACCAAAATTCAGTGCAAGATATAGGAAAAATTTGCAGAAAACCCATAAAAAGTGTACGTGTTGTAAGTTCGTAATTACGTTAAAATCAAAGAAGTGGAACGAGATGCAATCTTGATCTGTAACTCACCAAGATAACACTCGCACACCAAAAATCAACTCAATATCTGCAACCGTTAAGGGGAAAAGTGCGGAAGTCTTATTTTTAGCTCACCTGAGCCGAAGGCTCCAAGGGAGCTTTTCTGATCAAAATGTGTCCGATGTCTGCCGTTGTTGTCGTAAACTTTTCACATTTACATCTTCTTCTCAAGAACCATGGGGCCAATTTAACCAAACTTGCCACAATGTATCCTTGGGTAAAAGGGTTTCAGGTTTGTTAAAATAAAGGGCCGCACTCTCTTTTCAAGGGAAGATAATTATGAATTAGCGAAAAATTAATGGTATCTTTTAAA
>NW_026938939.1:0-8763 GCF_032062105.1 Saccostrea cuccullata | reverse complement strand
ACAACTTTTAAATGGATTTTTTTTTTTTAAATCTTAAAAATTAAAACCTAAAGGGAAAATCCGGTTTTTGGGGGGAAAAAAAAACATGATTAAAATTTTTTTAAAAATTTAACAAAAAATCTAAATTATTTAAAAAATTTAAAATTATAAGAAAAAAAAAATTTTAAGGAAATAAAATTTAGTTTTTAAAAAAAGTAAATTTTTCCTTGGCAAAAAGATAAAATTTATTAAAAAAGGAGAAAAAAAATGGAGATTTATAAAAAAAAAGAAGGGGTTAAAAGGATGTTTCTGGTTTTTTTTAAAAACAGTTAAATTTTGACATAGGGGGAACCTTTTTCCCCCTAAAAAAAGAAAACAAAATTTTTAATGTTTGTATAGATGTTTTTGTTTTTATAATTTTAAAAGTAAAAATTCATTGTAGTTTTTTTTTTCAAATTCACACAACAATATTTAAAAAAAACAGGTCTATTCCATTTTTGTAAAATGAACCATTTTGGGTTTTTGGGGTTCCTGAAGAAATTCCTTTTAGTCGGAAAAAATTTTATTAATCCATTGTTAAACAGCCCAGGGTTTGAACCCTTACCGGGAAATTTATTTTACGTAAATCTGCCCCCGAGGATAGATGGGTGGGAATTCTTACTTGACTCATAGCATCATGTTATTACTTGGACAATAGTCTATGGATGTTGAGAAAAAGAACTTGGCTCATGAGTAAATGAATAAAAATTGAATTTACAAAAGTTCTAATAACTGAATCGTTTATTACAGTTATGAATTCTGAGCAATTGCTACATCAGGGTAATCCTATCTCATGTTGTAAAAATTTTCCACTTGGAGATTGAATGGTGTCAAAACGGTTTTAGAAATTTTCATCTGGCCCCAGAATCGGGTTAAATGGAATCCCCGATGGTGAAAATTACCGGGACTGATCCTTTGAAAGAATGTATGATTCCAAGGAAAAGACTCGAGGAAAATGGAAAATGCGGACAATGCGGCATGTTGTGAAAAGTGTGTGAAGAAACTTTGAGACTTCCTACAAGAAATGTCCTTATGCCGATATGCCTAAGGACAATAAAAATTCTTTTTTTTTTTTTTTTTGTATTTTTGAATAAAAAATTTGTGTTTAAAATTTTTTTGTTGTTTTGTTGTTTTTGTTTTAAAAATAAAATATAATTTAAAAAAATAAAATAAAATAAAAAAAAAATAAAATAAAATAGAGGAAAGGTTTTTATCAAGAGGTATATCACAAACCCTCTCTCATTCTGAAAAAGGACACTGAACAAGTCAGACGTGTTTTTTGTTTCAAAGATGCAGTATCGTTGGTATTGTGAGAGTCCCATTAGTCAGTGTATGTACATGCAAGGGAGGGTGGATGAAAACTAAAAATAGGAGCCATCATGGATTTCTTTGAAAATCATCCAGGATATTACCTGGAGAATGTGTGGTTGAAAAAAAAGAATGAAAATTCCCTATCCTTGAACAGGATCTAGAGTGAGGGTGAAAATCAACCAACATTATCAGCAATTCAAATGGGTTACTTGTACTCAAAGGAAATCACTGACAACCATCAACACCACTTCAGAATTCATGGTACTCGGACATTGGAGATTGTCTGAAATATTATTTCAAGATGGAGAAAAAAGGACTGAATGTTCTCCACCTCATTATTGTCCTACAGAGTACTTATATTGTCGCATCCCCTTTGCCCAGATTAGTACTCGGGTGGAAAACAAAGGACATTTGTTGATTTTGAGTGATTGAGGGACCGATCATCAGAAGACGAAGAAGAAGAAAGAGATGTGTAAATTTTTTTTTGAATAAATGTTTTGAATTTTAAAAAAAAAAAGTGTTGTTATAAATACAAAGGTCTTAAGGTCTAGAGTCTCAGTCTTAGATTGGACTGCCATAGCAATGGGTTTTACATGACTTTACCCAGCTGATGGGTCATGGCCTCTTTTTTCTAGCAATACCACTGCTCAATTGAAAACCTTATCACCACAATCCCTATTTAACGCACGGCAGAAAAAGTGGCTTTAACAGAAATGATGTATCCCAATTCATTGAAAAACATTACAGAAAAGGAGGCTTATTTTACATCCTGGTTCCTCTCAGTCTATGCTCGCCATATCAAAAACTCGAATGTTTATGGCAGATTTAAAATGAAAACCTTAGACCCAATGCCATTACGTCACTGTACTGCTTGATTGGGCCTATATGCACCTGCACTCGTTGGAACAGCAGCAAGTATGGAAATTAGACGATTTACTTCAGACCCCTGGGCCTCACACTCACCCCCAAGGCCTTAACAGAGGAAATAAGTCTAGGACTAGAGAGATCATTGAAAAAAATATGGAAAACCCTTGGTGATGAAATGAAGAAAAATCTATGAAATTAGTATATCTCACGAGAACCTATGATTGAGTGATGTATGAAATCAATGAAAAAATGCTTACTCCCTTATTCGTTTCCCCACATCCCAGCTTATAAGCTAGGCATGGACGGTCATAAGGTCATTCTTTCAGGAACGATACAGAAAACATGACCAAACGGATGAACATATTATGAAACAATACTGTGGATTTATATGAAAAATCTGAAATCCATGTAATGTCATTGTGACTTGATTCAACCCCATACGGTAGGGCTCTCCACACGCCTTGAAACTCTTAAGCTGGTGCCTTGTACATTTCATTTGGAGGATTCAAAACAAGCCAAATGGCATTCGAGCGGAATATTTGAAACTAAGTAAAAAACATTTCGATACCATTGAGATTCACATCATGACTCCTTTAGGACAACCCATGCCCTTTGTAAGTGGCAAATCAGTGGTGAAACTTCATTTCAGAAAAGTCTACTGAGATGAATGTACCGTTATTGTGTTCCATCTTATTGGGTGTGGTGGCTTGCCTGGTCTGCTGTCTGTATTGTATTCAGCCGTAAAGGGTATAAAAGGAAGTCCCCAGAGGATATAAAGGTCAGTTGAACAAGCGACATGAACCATGCAGTATCATCCCGGATTACTGAGACAAAGAGGACACGGTTGGATTTATCATAAAGGTTTATTACGTCAAAAAGGCGGAGCAGTAGGTTCTATCATCTCCGGATTGGTGGGAGCTCTTCCCTTGGATAATATATCGGGAAATCCTCTTACAGGATTACTCAAATTGAGTAGAATTTTAACTCACATGAAACCTCAAAAAGGAGGAAATTTTTTAAAATTCCTCTCGGGGGAGCGATTCCTAACATACCCTACCGGGCACAGACTCCAGGTTTGACTCTCAACGACGCGGCCCAGTTAGCCATGGGGCTACAAAAAGGTCGAGGATTTGTCAAAGATCTACTCCAACATGGGAAAAAACAAGCCATCATGGCCGGAGTGAAGATAGGCAGGGATGTAGTGGGAAAAAGAAAAAACATCCGAAATGCTCTTTTAACCCACGGACTCAATGCGGCCAAAAATACAGGTCTATTTGCTTTCAATCGAGGAGTTTCTTTACCCTTTAGAAAGAAGAAGAAGAAAAAAGGACAAACAGGTCAAGGAAGAAGAAAAAGAAGAAAGCAGACAGGAAGAGGAAGAGTTCTGTTAGCCAGAGGGGGGCCTAAGAGAAAAAGGAAAAAACAAGGAGGAATTCCTAAAAGAAAACGTCATTTAGATGTGTTTGACTGAGAGAGAGAGAGAGTATAAATAGACCAGTCCAGGGAACAGAAGGTTCATTTGTGAAAACTGAATCCTAGTAGACACATCATGTTACAGCCCGATTCCTGTGCGTGTGGGATGAACAATTTACAATTGTTTCAAGTCCCTCCGACTAATATTGCTTTAGAAGACTCGAAATGGGAAGAATATTACCCTATTTCCAGTACTTTAGATTCCGACACCGCTCCCATAGAATTTGAAATCAAAGGACAAGGAGATCACTATCTGGATTTATCTCAAACCTGGTATGTACAACTTATGTAAATTTACCAAAGACCGATGGAAGTAATCTGACTGGGGCGAACAGCACTTTGAGTCCCGTGAATAATATCTTACATTCCATGTTTACGGAAAATCGATGTCAGTCTGAATGGCAAAATAATACCTCCGGGGACGGATACTTATCCTTACACAGCTTATCTGGAGAAATTATTGTCTTACCGACCCAGAACTTTAAAGACACAGACGAGGGCCTGTAGTCTGTGGGAAAAAGGATTACTCCAGGACATATGGACGAAGTGGGGTTAGGCTCTTGGTGTAGCTCAAAATAAGACCTTTGATGTAACTCCAGCTGCAAATGGTGGGGCTGACACGGTGACCATTAACGAACCCATCCTCACAGCGTTACCGGCCAATTCTAAAAACGAAGGATTCCGAAAAAGACACCAAGCTATTGCTGACAATAAGAAATTAAGTTTGCTGGATACTTTACATTTGGATTTGTTTCAACAAAGATCGATTTCTACCCAATGGAGTGGACGTCCGTTTGCGATTTAATCGAAAAAGACCTTCTTTCTACATGATGATCGCTGACAGTGAAAATATTGAGTTGATCTACTTTACATTTGGATTTGTTTCAACAGCAGATGATGAATACCATTAATCAAAGTTTGAACACCCACAGAGCTAAATATCCCTTGAGAACTTTGATGAAAACCTTTAAGTACAGGGAAAAGTCTGAACAATCATTGTTTCAAGGTCAGATGCCTAAACGTCATTGTAGGCTTTGTGGAGAATGCGGCTATTCAATCAGCAATTAGGCTCAAAACATCGAGTACCATTATACTGACATCTAATTTCATGATCCTAAAGTTTCGGAAATGAAAGGGATTTTTAGTTTTATCTCCGTTAAAGCCGCATTCTCCACAAAGCCTAAAATGAGACGTTTAGGCATCTGATTGACAGATGATCTGTAATCTTAGACTGGGTTCCTGTGGGGATGGTAAAGGTTTTCACTTCCACTCTTCTCAAGGGATATTTGGCTCTGTGGGTATTCAAACTCTGATTAATGGTATTCATCATGACTGCTGTGGGTTTGACTTTTCTCACCCACAAGATCATACTCAATATTTTCACTTTTCCTGTACTTCCTCCTTTTGATCATCATGTAGAGAAGGGTCTAGCAGCGATTAAATCCAAACGGACGTCCACTCCATTAGGTAGAAATCGATCTTGTTGAAACAAATCCAAATGTAAAGTATCCAGCAAACTGATTTTCTTACTGTCAGCAATAGCTTGGTGTCTTTTTCGGAATCCTTCGTTTTTAGAATTAGCCGGTAACGCTGTGAGGATGGGTTGGTTAATGGTCACCGTGTCGGCACCACCATCTTGACCCGGAGTTACATTAAAGGTTTTATTTTGAGCTACACCAAGAGCCTCTAACCCCACTTCGTCCATGTGTCCTGCCGTATCTTTTTCCCACAGACTACAGGCCCTCGTCTGTGTCTTTAAAGTTCTGGGTCGGTAAGACAATAATTTCTCCAGATAAGCTTTGTAAGGATAGGTATCCGTCCCCGGAGTCACTATTTTTCCATTCAGACTGACATCGATTTCCGTAAACATGGAATGTAAGATATTATTCACGGGACTGGAAGTGCTGTTTGCCCCAGTCAGATTACTTCCATCGTCTTTGGTAAATTTACATACCATTTGAACATAAGTTTGAGATAAATCCAGATAGTGATCTCCTTGTCCTTTGATTTCAAATTCGATGGGAGCGGTGTCGGAATCTAAAGTACTGGAAATGGGGTAATATTCTTCCCATTTCGAGTCTTCTAAAGCAATATTAGTCGGAGGGACTTGAAACAATTGTAAATTGTTCATCCCACACGCACAGGAATCGGGCTGTAACATGATGTGTCTACTAGGATTCAGTTTTCACAAATGAACCTTCTGTTCCCTGGACTGGTCTATTTATACTCTCTCTCTCTCTCAGTCAAACACATCTAAATGACGTTTTCTTTTAGGAATTCCTCCTTGTTTTTTCCTTTTTCTCTTAGGACCCCCTCGGGCTAACAGGATTCTTCCTCTCCCTGTCTGCTTTCTTCTTTTTCTTCTTCTTCTTCCTTGACCTGTTTGTCCTTTTTTCTTCTTCTTCTTTCTAAAGGGTAAAGAGACTCCTCGATTGAAAGCAAATAGACCTGTATTTTTGGCCGCATTGAGTCCGTGGGTTAAAAGAGCATTTCTGATGTTTTTTTCTTTTTCCCACCACATCCCTGCCTATCTTCACTCCGGCCATGATGGCTTGTTGTTTCCCATGTTGGAGTAGATCTTTGACAAATCCTCGACCTTTTTGTGGCCCCATGGCTAACTTGGTCGCTTCTTTGAGAGTCAAACCTGAGCCTATGCCCGGTAGGGGTATGTTAGGAATCGCTCCCGAGAGGAAGTTTAAAAAATTTCCTCCTTTTTGAGGTTTCATGTGAGTTAAAAGCCTACCCAATTTGAGTAATCCTGTAAGAGGAGTTCCCGATATATTATCCAAGGGAAGGGCTCCCACCAATCCAGAGATGATAGAACCTACTGCTCCGCCTTTTTGACGTAATAAACCTTTATGATAAATCCAACCGTGTCCTCTTTGTCTCAGTAATCCGGGATGATACTGCATGGTTCATGTCGCTTGTTCAACTGACCTTTATATCCTCGGGGGACTTCCTTTTATACCCTTTACGGCTGAATACAATACAGACAGCAGACCAGGCAAGCCACCACACCCAATAAGATGGAACACAATAACGGTACATTCATCTCAGTAGACTTTTCTGAAATGAAGTTTCACCACTGATTTACCACTTACAAAGGGCATGGGAGTCCCTAAAGGAGTCATGATGTGAATCTCAATGGTATCGAAATGTTTTTTACTTAGTTTCAAATATTCCGCTCGAATGGGTTCCCATTTGGCTTGTTTTGAATCCTCCAAATGAAATGTACAAGGCACCACTCTTAAGAGTTTCAAGGCATTGGAGCCTACCGTCTGGGGTTGAATCAAGTCACAATAGACATACATGGATTTCAGATTTTCATATAAATCCACAGTACTGTTTCCCAAGTAACTAATGTTGATCCATTTGGTCATGTTTTCTGTATCGTTCTGAAGAATGACCTTATGACCGTCCATGCCTAGCTTATAAGCTAGGGATGTGGGGAAACGAATGCATAAGGGAGTAAGCATTTTTGCATTGATTTCATACATCACTCTATTATAGGTCTCGTAATATACTAATTTCATAGATTTTTCTTCATTTCCATCACCAAGGGTTTTCCATATTTTTTTCAATGATCTCTGTAGACCTAGACTTATTTCCTCTGTTAAGGCCTTGGGGTGAGTGTAAGGCCCGGGTCTGAAGTGAATTCGTCTAATTTCCATCTTGCTGTCTAGTTCAACGAGTGCAGGCCGTTTAGTATGGGCCCAATCGAGCAGTACAGGACATTGACGTAATGGCATTGGGTCTTAGGTTTTCATTTTAAATCTGCCATAAACATTGGGGTTTTTGATATGGCGAGCATAAGACTGAGGAACCAGGATGTCAAAATAAGCCTCCTTTTCTGTAATGTTTTTCAATGAATTGGGATACATCATTTCTGTTAAAGCCACTTCCCATTCTCCGTCGGTTAAATCTAGGGATTGTGGTAATAAGGTTTTAAATTGAGCAGTCGTATTGCTAGAAAAAGAGGCCATAGACCCATCACTGGGTAAAGTCATGTAAAACCCACTGCTCTCGCCCATGTTCAATCTAAGACTGAGACTCTAGACCTTAAGACCTTTGTATTTATAACAACACTTTTTTTTGGGTTAGGGGAAAAAAAATTCCTTTTTTTCAACTTTTAATTAAAAGGACAAATAAATCAGGAAAATAATCGGGGAAAATAAATTTTTCATTTATTAAATTTAAAATCTAAGAGGTACATGAACTTCATTGAAGTTGATGGTGTCACATTCCTTGATCAAGAAACCCCTTTTTAATTTAATTGGGTTATTTCATTTCTCACGGAATAGATTTTTCTTTTTTCCAAAATTGGAATGTGGAGTTTTAAAGAAACAAAGGTATTTTATTTACCCCTTTATTAAATAAGGGGATCACAATAAATAGATTTTAAAAAAAAAAATTGTTTTTTGTCTTTAATAAAGGTTTTTATTACCCTTGAAAAATTTCACACCAATTTTTAAATTTTTTTTTAAATTATATTTTTAAAACAAACAAAAAAAAAAGAATTTTTAAAACAAATTTTTTATTAGTAAAAAAAAAAAATGATTTTTTTAATGATAAGGGGTTTTTTGGAAATTAAAATTTTCACACTTTCCCTTTCCCTTTCCCAATTTTCCATTTCCTGGAGAACATCTTTTTAAAAGGGTTTGTCATAAATTTTAAACTTTAATTCCTTTCCTTCAAGAAAAAAACCCCGAAAAAATTAAAAAAATTTTTTAAAACCTTTTTGGAAATAACTTTTTTAAAATTTAAAAAATCTTGGGAAAAATTTTTTTTTCCCAAAAAAAATTTTTTCTCAAAAAAATTTTTTAAAAAAAAAAACAATTGGGGGAAAGCCCCAAAATTTTTTTAAAAAAAACCTTTTTTTTTCCCCCCAAATTTTTTTTTTTAAAAGGACCTTAAAAAATTTTTTCACCCCCGGGTAAAGTAAAAGGTATTTTTTTTAAAAAAACCCGTTTTTTTTTTTCCAAAAAATTTTTTTTAAAAATTTTTTTAAATTTTTTAGGGTTTTTTTTTTTAAAAAAAATTTTCCTAAATTTTTTGGGTTTTTTTTTTTTTTTTAAAAAAAAAAAAAATTCCCCA